>NC_052349.1:57104874-57404874 GCF_009727055.1 Benincasa hispida
ATTAATAATTTAAAATAATGGTCGCCAAAGTTGGTCGTTTGGGTGATTGTGTCAGAGTTTGTAGTGGTGGTTGGAGTTGGTTGAAGGTTGTGATAACAGCCAGAGTTGGCCAGCAATGACCACCGGTGGTTATGATTGAAGGTGGCTAGAATTGGGTGCGAGTGAGGGTCGGAGGTGGTGGCCAGTGACATAAAAACACAAAAGAAAAAATGTAAAGAAAAAATATGAGAAACAATAAACAAAAAATGATTATCAAATAAATTATTGTTCTATTTTTTTTTCTAAAAAATATGATACATAAATAGTTATCAAACATATTTTTGTTTTTAATTTTTAAAAATTAAAAAATAGGAAACAGGAAAAAAGATACTGAAAATAAGAAATCGAAAATTATGAAATGAGTGGTCAATTGTCTAATTTTAAGACATGTATTTCCAACCTGAACGTTGTTAGTCAAATCAAGACTTTGAGCAACTAAAGTACTGTTGTGTTATATTTGCAATTAATAAGCAATGTCAAGTGACATTAAAATCAGCATCGATGTGTTGGATCATCAAGTCCACATCAGAGAATTTGGCAAAGGCCAAATCTTGAAGCTACTTTTTACCATAATCTTTAAATTCTAAGAGGTTGTTTGGAGGCTCAATATGAGATAGTATATCCCCATATTCTATATCATCTCAATGTTTGGAGACTCATTATCCTATTTCATCGATTTTAATTGTTTGTGGACCTATTTTCGGAACGTGTTTCATATCTCACCTCACCGTTATTTTCCTTCCATGTAACATATATCATCTCAGTGCTTGAACATACTCGATCATACTCGATCAGAACTCTCCAAATATCAAAACTTCCCACATCCTCTAAAACTTATGTTTTGCATTTTAAAGCAACGATATAATTATTGTTCTCCTAATTATACGTATATGTTTCTTAGAAACAATAATTTAATACTAATACATGTCCCCATGAACATGATTTATGTTTTTTCTCCTAATTATACGTATATGTTTCTTAGAAACAATAATTTAATACTAATACATGTCCACATGAACATGATTTATGTTTTTTTTCTTTCATTTGTTTCGCGAGAGGTGTATTGTTCTTATTTTCAATAGATTCTTTTACGATCGAGGAAAATATTTTAGTATTATAGTATTATGGTAGTATCTACTATTAATAATTTGACACACTATTAAATGATATATTAATTTATTTTGTGGATCTTATATTATTTTTAAATGATGTTGTCATAGCAAATAATGAATAAAAGCAATATAAAGAATTCTCAATGCTATTATCATGGACACGTAGAGAGAGATCTCTTTTATGTATTTAACGAAATTGTCCAAAAACTCTATTTGCTTTTGTCATTCTAGGAGTCTTTCATTTAACATTTAAGCCATGTTTACAAAATCGTAATGAAAATTGGTGTATCAGAATGAGATTTCTTTAGATGGATGAATCATAATAGGACTTAATCGCAAACACAATTAGATTGCTTTTGATCGCATTTACCTTCAATTACGAATTTGTCACATTTTACTATTATCGTTACTGCTTGACTCTAACGGTAGTAGTAACGGTAATAGTGATAATAAATATAACGATAAATGTAACAATAAACGTGACGAATTCATAATTTTCATACTCGGCAATAATATTTGTAACGACAATGATGACAGTAATAGTAATAATAATGGTAACAATAAATGTAATGGACCCTACATAACTTTTAACCGTAATCAGATTGAACTAAAGATATCCACGGTGTAGGACGAGGCTGATGATGTCATTCTGCGTCTCCATCCCTATTCCCTATTTCATTCCTCCCATGAAATTCCCCACAGGATTGGGACGAGGATTCTCCGTTTAGTTTTTTTTAAAAAAAAATCAATTAATTTAAATCATTAATTTGGACAAATTTTAAATAAATAATTAACTCTATCACTAAGTTGTTTATTATGGTTAGTTTTACCTAACAATTTGAATTTAAACTCAAATTTTAGCCTAAAAAACTAATCAACTTTTTTAAGTAGAAGAAAATAAATATAAATCAAATTATTCACATATATAATCCAAATTTAAATATCTAATTTAAATATATTCATTATCTTGACCAATAAACTATCAAACTTGAAATTTAAATGTAATATTTATATAATAATAATAATAGCACAACATTAACTTATTATACTAAATAAATGAATAGAGGCTAACCGGGGAGTCGAAAATTGGCAGGACTGGGGGCGGGACGAGGAATGGTCCCCGTTTATCTCACGAATTTTTTTTTGCCCTACTCCTCTCTCTTTCCCTACTTTAATCAGAAAATTCTCGCTCCGATTGGGGCAGGACTCCGTGGGAAAATTGGACATCTCTAAATTGAATACTTTTTATTCTTCAATCAGATTATACGATTTGATTATAAATTTCAAAATAGACATGCATCTCATTACGAGGAAAGTAGGTAAATAATAATAAAATAATCAATTAGACCTACTTTTTACGCAATTACTTTTCAAATAATGTAAACGTGGCTTTGGTATCGCCACTCTATTAGGCCTAATTTCAAACTAAATTTGAAAGCTAGATTTCAATAGAGACAACTCTACTAGTTAATGCTTTGCTTTGAATAGACATGACTTGAACCGGATGAATTTGAAATCATGATAACAGGGACAGAAATAAACCTAGTGCTGGTCGCTTTCTTCTTTTTATTATTCTCAATTTCTCCACTCTCCCATGGACCTCCAGCAGTTGAATTCTATAAAGAAACTAGATGATCGAGGTCAATTGCATCATCTCTCCATATACAAAAAAGATGATGGAAGTCATTTCTTTCTAAAAGGAAGTATTTTCATTTTATATATGCATTTTCATTTATTGATGGAGTTCTTAAAATAATATTTTCCCTACACGTTCGTAAACATTCGTTTGAATCAAGCCAAAAAAAACCCCAAATGATCTGAAAGATCATCCCTAACCGACCCAATTCACATTACTGAAAGCCAAAGAAATCTCGAATATGTGGATTTTTGGATGGAAAGGACCATCTGGGTTCTCAGCCCGTTCTACAGCAGAAGAAGTCACTGAAGGAATTGATGGCAATGGGCTCACTGCTATTGTTACAGGTTTCATTTCATCTTTTTCCCTTTTTCTGTTCCTTCCCCTCTATTTTGATCCTTTTTTTATATGGGTTTTGTTATTTGTTACATTTTCTTGTCTCGTGACTCTCAATAGTCGATGGTGAAATAGTGAATATAGCAAACTTGATACCTTGTCGTTTGAATGGATTTTGGTTGTTTAGTTGTTGATTCACAACTCGGTTGCTATTTGTTCTTGATCTAATGCGAATTTCTATGCCATGTTTAGTTGTAACATTAGACATCTTCAGATTTTCTTGGCTATGATATTAATACTATGTTTATTGAGGCTGTTCTGTACCTGTTCTTTGATTGTTCAGTCTCAATCGGGTGTCGCGGTTTTTATCCTTTTTTATTTTTTTTTATAATCTAGTCTTCTTTTATATTTACTACGCAGAAATCTATGGAGTAATGGAAATTTCTTTGTGAAGATTTATATATATATTGAGCTTTAACTGTTAGGTTACTATACATAGCACAATAATAGTGAGTTTAGAAACTGAAGCCGAGGGAATTTGAATGATCATTTGCAAGAATGTTGGAAGGTTTGATGTTTTGTGCAAGTATCATTCAAAACATTGCCCAGTTTGGATGGATTTCTAAAATGACATGGAATTTGAAGCTTGTTTTCTTTTACATTTTGCTTCAAAAGAGACCACATGGATGATGTATTTGTTACCATTCATACTGAATTTCTGTACATCACAAAGAAATCTAACAAATGAGAGAGAGAATTAATGTTTTCAGGTAAAACTTCTAAACAAGCCAATGATAGTCAAGTTATTGTAGAATCCCTTCTGAAGTTAGTGCTTCCATTGAAAAAATGAGCTTCATTTGGGAATGGGCTAATAAGGAAGGAGCAGCCATTGACAATCGAGGCTTACTTCGATTTGGTTGGAAAAAAGTTATGCTGCCCAAACTTACGGAGGTTTTGGCATGGGAGATCTGAGAATAAGAAACTCAGATTTGCTTTCAAAATGGCTCTGGAGATTTTCTCAAAACGATTTGACCTTTTGGAAAAAGATTATAAAAAGAAAATTTGGGCAATCAGTAGCAGCTGGCATTCAAAATTTCATAAAGAAGAAATCTAATCTCAGTCCTTGGTATCACATCATTGAAGGAAACATCAATTTCAAATTAGTAAAAGCGGAAAAAAAATCAGATTTTGGGAATACAGTTGGGACACGGTGAGGCTTTCAATCTGTAATTGTGGCCTGTGGGTCTGCCTTAAGATGAGTTTTGAACTTAAATCTCAGAAGAGGTTCTTGACAGAGAAATGGATGAATGGGACAACCTCATCATAATTCTAGAAGGATAAGGCCAAATGGAGAGGAAGATCAAGTGTATTGGCTTCCAGAGACTTCACTTCAGGGGTATTTTCCAGCCAATCAGCCTCTAAATGAATTTGTGGAAATCAAACTCTTTCCAAGCTGATTTGAGAAGGAAACTGTCCAAAGAAAGTGAAATTCTTCATTGGGTCCCAAGCGCATGGCAGTCCAAACGTTATGGTCAAAATCCAAAGAAGACATCCAAATTTGGATCTCTCTCCCAACTATTGCTAACTTTGCAAAAGAAACTCAGAAAGTAGCTACCACCTTTTCCTTCACTGTCAATTTGCATATAAGGATTGGATGTTCCTTATTAACCTTTTTGATATGGCTTGGTACCTTCCTAAAAGAACTGAAGATGGCCTTTTCAAACTGCAGTCTGGCTGGTGGTTTAAAAAGAAAGAAAATATTTTCTGCAGCAACCCTGTAGAGCTTTCCTTTGGTTGATTTGCCCATTTGTCATTCCAGGGTTTCTCTGAATTTGAAAATTATCACTTAGTAAGCAGATTATTCTCAAATAATGATTTGGGTTAATGTATCGTTTACAGTTGACTTGGAGTGTAACGACCCAACTTTCAAATATGTTTCTAGGACGCTACTTTATGCATGCATAGGCTTGGCAATACATTTTTTTTGCAAAGAATAATAAAATAAAATAGATAAAATTTTTATTTAATTTAAATAATGCTCAAATAAGTAAAGGTGAGAAAACATAATAAAAAAAAAATACCGTTCGGGTACCCCTAACCCAACTTTAAAATGAATAACAATTAAATAATCAAATAATAAAATCAATGTATTTCATAAGAGTCTAAAATGCCTAACTCCTAAACCAGACTCCAATACATGATACCTAAGTGCGAAGTAGTAAATCGTCCAAATGGCCAGGTCACAGATCTCTTTTGTCATGCGCCGGTCTATCGTTACCCTTACCTGGAAAACATGAAATGAAAAGGGTGAGTATAAAGATATACTCAGTAAGTGGCCCACTACTAGGCCCACTCAGTGATCTGTTAGTCTTTCCATTGGACCAAAGTGTACAAGGGCATCATAGGCGTAGACGTAGGCATAGGCATAAGGGGCGAACCCGAAGGCACGCTTTCGTAAGTAGTGACCCTAAAAGTCACAAGCACAAACATAAGTGGTGGTCCCAAAAAGGACACCGTACATAAGCATAGGGTGTGGGCCCGAAGGCTCACAACATGCGATGTGCATAGCCCAATGGCAACACTAACAGTCGCTAAAATCTCAAACAGACATAAGCATGCAAACAAGGTCATAAATCACGTCAAGATCATCCAACAGTTCACAATTTATCCATCCATCAAACTTTGCAACGACATACAACATTGACATACGGTGACATAAGCGTAAGCTTTCAAAATTTTCATCTGACCAGCAGGCTTATCAAAATATTTTATTCCAACCTAGGAATCAATATGTAACACATGCTTGGGATTGAGGGCAAACCGGTAGTAAACCACTTTTAAGTCTTTCTTAACCGTACTTTCATGTCCTCAGGATTCTTCTCATTCGGATGTGATATCGGTTCATTCATGTACCCTTCCTAAACTCGGGTCGTTACATACCCACCAGCTTCGGCGTGGTTCGTCCCCGGACTACATCTTACTAGGAGAGGTTCCGCTCTGATACCATCTGCAATGCTCCAGGCCCAGGATTCAGAATCCGAATTTGGCCCTTGATGGCCTCGATGTTCCCCTGCGACCTAGCTACGTCATCCTCACTTGCCTTGAATGCTTCTAAAAGTGAAAGTTGTCCCTACAAACCAACATGGGTCCTTTCAACATGCTTTACCCTCACTCACATACATCCTAGGAAAATTTCCAGGAGTTCACCCAACATAGGATTGCTCCAAGCTAAGCACGCTTAACTTTGGAGTTTTTATGATTGAGCCACCAAAAAGGAAGGTGCACCTTGTTAGTATAGGTAGTAACTTTCACTTCTTTTAAGCCTTTCCTAACCATACTTTCATGTCCTCAGGATCCCTCTCATTCGATGTGATATCGGTTCATTCTTGTACCCCTCCTAAACTCGGGTTGTTACATGGAGTGCTTTACACAATTCCTTTTGCAATACGCAACGTCATTTAGATTGATGGTTTTTCTTGTCAACTCTCTGAATTAGGCTTAGGGACCCTTCAATCCTAAGTCCTATGGGCTGTGTTCTTTTCTTTCGACGAATATATTTTGTCATGTTTTCCATTGAAAAAAAAAAGAAAAAAAAGAAAAAAGAAAAAAGAAAAGAAGCGTCAAGCTATTGTGAAGCCTCTGGTTTATAATCAGGAAGCTTTCATTCACAATTGTAGTTGGTTAGCCAAAGTTCAACGTTGCCAGTGGAAATTTTAGATATATTGGTTCTTCTGATAGTCCTTTACCATGTTTTTTTACTTAAAAGAATGTTCACCTTTCCTGGTCTCATATTGAATTTCTAGATTTAGTTCTCATATGTTTGGGCATGAAGTTTCTGGTATCATTCTGATCTTTAGAAGATCTTGATCCAATGAATTGTTGAAGTTTTTCAATTTCAGGTTATGAGTTCATTTTCCTTTTCTTCCTCATGATTTCAGGAGCTTCAAGTGGTCTTGGCGAAGAGACTACACGTGTTCTTGCATTACGTGGAGTCTATGTCATTATGGCTGTAAGGAATGTTGAAGCAGGAAGAAAAGTAAAAGAAGCAGTACTGAAGGAATCCCCCTCTGCTAAAATTGATATCATGGAGTTAGATCTTTCTTCAATGGAATCTGTAAGGAAATTTGCTGCAGATTATATTGCATCAGGCCGTGCACTGAATATTCTCATGTAAGAACTGATTTGGAGCTGGTAGAGTAGAATTCTTTGTCTAGGATTCTCTCAGTTGAACCTGTCTGATGCTATGCACAAGTTTTATGACTTATTAGAATGAAAGTTCTTGTGCTTCTATTTCATTAGTCGTCTTGACAATGACACTTTATTGGATAACTGGCTGAAAAGTTAACAATTGCCCCAAAAAGAGGGAATTTAGATCCAACTCAGCTAAAATAGCCATTGATGAATTACATATCTGTTGGAGTATATTCAAACAGATTATTTTGTTATTATTTTATTATTTTCGGGGGGTAGGCTTTGTTAAGTTGCCCTTCAGTCTTATTGGACCTGGAACCTTGTTGTTAACCTGTTATGTGGGCTTATTTGAAGGGCTTGTTGTGTGTATATTTCATGACTTTGGATAATAATACTTCTCTTCTTTTGATTGAAGGAACAATGCTGGCGTTATGGCTACTCCTTTTATGCTTTCCCATGATGGCATAGAATTGCAGTTTGCAACAAATCATTTAGGTATGTTTCAATAAAAACTTTGTAACGAGAGTACAATTCTTTTTATTGAGCTTCGCTTGATGCTTAAATATATTCATTTAATGCTTTACAATTCTTATAATGCCTGCCCATGATCAAGTTGTAACACAAATTCATATTCTTTTGTAGGACATTTTCTTCTGACAAACCTTCTAATGGAAACCATGAAAAAAACTGTGCTTGAAAGCAAAAAGGAGGGAAGGATTGTCAACCTGTCATCAGAGGGTCACCGATTGACATACAGTGAAGGAATTCGTTTTGATAAAATCAACGATGAATCAGAGTAACAATCTAAGTTGCTTATTTGTTGATGATGACTTCTTCAAAAGTTTCCTTGAATGTGATTTAGTAATCCTCTGTATCATGTAAAATTTCAGGTACAGAACTATCTTAGCTTATGGACAATCAAAGCTGTCCAACATATTGCATGCAAAAGAGCTTGCCAGGCGGTTAAAGGTGCTTATTGGTTTATTTATGAAATTTACAACTGGAGCTTTAGAACTTGAATCTTAAAACGACGCATGGATTTTTTTTGTACAATAATTGGGCTAGGAGGAGGTTGAATAATCAAGTGAACCTAGAAACTTCCATCCTTTCATAGATTAGGCATTTCATTGCTTTCAGAATACTTAGTAGTGAACTAGGTGAAATTCCCACATCCCTTTACCCAAGACTTTTATCCAAATATGTGTTCAAAATCCATATTTTTTTAGCACAATAACGTTCCTTGTGCGCTTAACAGCCATTTTTGAATGATTCAGCATCTTCTTTTTTTATTTATTTATTTAATTTTTTTAATGAATTTATCAAATGACTTGGTCACGTGAGTAAATTTTTTACTAACAAATGGCATGTTAACTGATAAACTTTTTCCACAGTTTTATAGAAAGATATCATATATTTGGTAGTCTCTGATGGAGTTTCGCTAACTGGTTTTTGTGCAGTTTCTTTTGTTCGTTATTATTGTTCCAAGTTATCTTGTCAAGTCAAATTTGATGAACGATTATCGTTTCTCTACTTGTTTCAATAGGCAGAAGGGGTAGAAATAACAGCCAACGCCCTTCATCCGGGAGCAATTGCTACCAATCTACTACGCTTCCATGGTTTCATTAATGGTAACTTTCTTGCCTATTACATTTATAAGGCAAATGTGCTTTAGTAAATGAAAAATATAAGGCTTGCCTTTTAACTTCAACTGGGCATGAATCTGTCAATCAGATGTTCTTTTTACATCAATCAGATGCTTGTATAGATTGTAGTATGTAGGGCACTTTAATTTGCATTTGGACTGAAGGCGATGGTTTATGCTTGGTCTGAGTATGTTCCTTTCCAAAGAAGGGTGCTAGGCACTGGACCTAGATATCTTTTTCTCAACTCAAAATAGTAAAAGTTGCTGAAAACAATTCAAAAGGTTCCTGTATTTTATTCTGAACTATGGTGTAGGCCTATTTAGGGAGGACTGGAACCTCTGACCTCTTAGTCGAAGGCATATGTTTTGATTTTTTTTCTTTTGCCTTAACCAGTTGAGCTGTGTTTAGGTTGGCTTAGACATATTTAGTTTGACAAAATGCTTTCCGAACAAATATAAACATCTGCCATGTTACTAATTATGCTTTCACACGTTTGTTTACCTTTTTCTTATTTCCTGCTTATTTTTTGTCCTTGAGTTTCTGTCATGTGTTGGTGTCTGTTTATAACTTGTTTCTTTTGTTACAGCTGTTACTAATTCGGTTGCTAAGTTTGTGCTTAAAAATGTCCAGCAGGTATGTTAATGATTTGATTTCACCAGATTTTCTTGAACACTATTTATTTTGTTTCTCTTAGGTGGTGTTTTTATGTGATTAAGTTTTCATTTGATGTAGGGAGCGGCAACTCAGTGTTATGTAGCACTGAATCCCCAAGTTAAAGGGGTTAGTGGAGAGTATTTTGTTGATAGTAATATAGCCAACCCAACCAATCATGCTAAAGATATGGAATTGGCCAAGAAACTGTGGGATTTCAGTGTGGATCTAACCAGCCCAAAATAATTGAATCTTAAGAGAAACCTTTCTTACTCTTAACTTCTTATCTCAGGCTTCATGTAATACATGGACACTTTAAATGGTGAAGTTAGACAAATCAGTATTTGTAGTTTTTAATGCCCCTTTGCCTTGAAACATAAACAGAATGTGGCCTGTGGGAACAAATATGAGTGCACGATTGTAATACTTTTGTTTGAAAACGAGTACAATTGTGTTTCCTATTGATTTCATAATTCGATGTTTTAGGGTTTGTAGTGCTCAACATCGCCTTTTAAGCACTTACAATTAGAAAGGGAAATTTATTTGTTTTATAGACAAGTTTTGGTTACTGGATGCCTATTCTATTTCTTTCTCAGATAAGATATCCAAATGGACCATTTTCTTCTTTTTGGCTTTGAAATGAAAGAGAATGTTCAAATATTAAAAAAGTATAAACAACTATGGACATGAGCTTAGCTGAATTGATATCTGAATGTGGTAAAACTAAAAACATTGAATCTGGAGTGTATCTCTTACTACTAGGAAAAAGTAGTTTAAAATAGAAAAAGAAAGTGGTAAAATTAATAACAAAATTAAAAAAAAGGTAAAATCAAGAACAGAAATTTAAGGAAAAAAGAGAGGTAAAACTAAAAACAGAAATTTTAAAAAAAGGGTGACGAAAGCTAACAGGAAATATAATAATAATAAAAATTGGTGAGAGAAGCACTCTGTAAAGATGAAAAAATTAACATGCCTTTTCTAATTTTTCAAGGAACAACCAATATCTTCCGATTTATTTTTAGAAGTGCATTTTTTATCTCATTAATTCGAGAAACAAGTGACTCAAACCTCTCAAGGTAAGGAGAATAAGAGAAGAAGTTTGCTCTCCCAAACGTCTTAAATATCAAAGAATGAATAAAAAATTATTCAAATGTTAAAAGAAACATCATTCAACTCATGCTTATGAGAGACTTGAATGAAAAAAGACTTCAGAACCATTGCAAATCGTATCTCTTGTTCTATTTGCAACTCATTCATTTCATAGAATGAAACATTTCTAATTACAAAAAGATTCTGCAATTTTTGGGTATACCAAATCAATATGTTCTCAACTTTTTATGTTTTCTACTAATTCAAATCAATAAACGAAATATTATGAAGATAAAAAAAAAACACTTTTTTATTACCATATTTATACACTTCCAATTTCTATCAGACCACTAATATCTATTACAATTCAAGTGACGAGCCACAATCGTTTGTCAATAAGGCCCTATCGAATCTACAAATTTCTCTATCATTCTAATAATATCTGGCTTTGTTTGTCTTAGGTCATATTGTTGAAAAAAACAGGCTTCCAGTTTGGCTCTTTCAAGATTTGACGTCTTGTATTTGTCTTGCCTATCAATTTGCAACTGCAAAAGATGATGGCATGAGGAGATTCTAGAAGATAAGTAAGCACCAGTCAGTTATCTTTGCTGCGTCATTGGAAAGAATGACCAGGCCCCGTTGGTCGTGCCTTCTGTGTCAACATCCTTTGCATTAGTCCACCATTCTGAATTTAGATTTGCCTTATGTGTATCACTTCCATTGCCATTATCAAAATTGAATTCCTTCACAGACCCAAGAGTAATGGAATGATGTTCTTGATGCTGATGTGCTTCTTCAACCTCTGCTTTTGTCTTTCCTTCTGTAACATTTGAAGTATGGTCATCATCAACAGGAGAATTTTCTTTAGCCGTTTCAAATGGTTCATGTATTGGAGACGATGCAACTGCAACTTCATTTGAATCCAGTGGCTTACTTCCTACGCTTTGTAATAAAGCATCTCCATCAGATAACTCGAATGAGAATCTATGGTTAGTAGCACCTGGCACCTCCTCCTCCTTTTGGTTTCCATCAATGAGAATTTGGATATTTTGAGATTCATTCGTTGCGTGGTGATCCGACATAGATTCTGAAGTTTGGGGATTCAAAACAAAGTCATTACTCGATTTTAATTCTATAGAATCTTGAGTGCAAGAATCGGTACTTTGTCGTTGTCGCCAGTTATGAATGGACTGTTTGTCAAGGTTCAACAAGGTAGGTGGAACTTCTAATGGGAAATTCAAAAATTGAGAACCAAAGGAGGCAAAATCATAGTCAGGCAAAGGCGACGAAGCCCCAGAACGAGAAATAACTGATCGTGGTGATATGAGATGACTGACCGGACTACCTGGATAGAATTGGTAAGATTGGAAGTCATCATTAGGAAATGGATATTGATGATCAGATTCAGATTTCTGGAGTGTAGGTTGAAGAAACTGAGCAAAAGGAACTTCAGGGGAAGAAGGTGTAGTCAAGTGGATAGACTCGGGAGGAGTGAAGGGAGCAGTTGATGGTTCAGTAGTGAGAGTAGAGAAATTCAGAGGTGGAGACACTAGTTGGGTTTCATGAGCAAATGGGCCAATGGCAAAAATGGAGGAAGGCCCATCAGGAGAATACATGTTAGCAGTAAGAGAGGTGAAAGAGATTAAAGCAGTAGGTGATTGTGTAGCAGAAGGTGGCTCAGATTGAAGGAAGGACACAGGGGAAGAGGGAGGTGCAGCAAAAGGAAGCACAATATCTGGTGATTGCAATGAATTTTCATGAGACTCGGAAGAAGGACTTGATTCCGGTACCAAAACAGCATGCCCAATTCTTTTCCTCTGTTTGAGAGATCCAAAGCACCAATAAATACTCCAACAACTACCCCATCTTCTTTTCTGTGAGTAACCAAACAAAGAGAAAAAGAGGAAACTGATAATGACATCAGTACAAAACAGTGGGAAGAGTTTGGACAAATGAGAGCCCTATTTGTTGGAATCTTTATATAAAAAGCAATACTTTTCTATATAGAATGCATTTTAAAAGCTAACCTCTCTCTCTCTCTCTCTCTCTCTCTCTCTCTCTTGAAAAAGATAAAGAATGGAGAGATGCCTTTCTGGTTATAAAGGACAGTGTTATTACATAAAGACAAATAACATTGGGCTCAGAACAACAGCACATTGCTTCCTGACACAGTCATCCAACCCAATAAACACCAATCTTGGTACTTTCTAATCCTTAAAAATCTAATAATCATGCGAGAAGAAAAGCCAAAAGCAGAAAAAGCAGAAAAAGCAGAAACGAAGCTCAGCTCGTGATTCCCTTTTTTTCATGTTTCCATGTGACGATTCACAGTTTCTAAGCAAACAAACAGAAGGAGCGAGCAGGAAAAAGAAAAGGGGAAATTAAAAGCCTTATATAGAATTCGACAATCGACAATCCACAATCCAACAACACAGATTCCATTCCGGTATAATATAATCCCATCCTTCGAAAAAAAACTACATCTTAATACCTAACGGAATTAAGAATGAACACAGTAATTTCCATATAAACAAGGTCAGTATTCACGATCCATAAGTAACCAACACTAAAATCTAAAAATTCCAAATGATTGAATTAGAAGGTGAACTGATGTGAAGAATACAATACCTGGACGGCAGTAGCCCGAGGAAAACGATGATCGACGGTGGCGATCGCATCAGCGGCGGCAGTAATGGTTTGGAAAGTATTGTTAACAGGCCTCGAATCATCAGTATCCGTACGTCGTCTCATCGCTATCGCTGTTCGTAATCAGAGAATCGCCGATCAGTTTCATAGAAAGAATCGTAGTTGCTCATACACAAGAAAGGGATCGTGAAATTCTTAGGCAAAATCAAAATAGGAGATTTTGCAGTAAGAAAGTAAAGAGAAGGTTCGTTAGCGAGAGAGAAGGAAGAAGACGGAAATGAAATTAAATAATAATAATACTAATAATACTAATAATACTAACATAATAAATAAAATTATTTAAAATGACAAATCTATTTAAAATATGTATGAATAATAACTTCAATAATCTGTGATAGACTACGATAGATTATTATTTGTGCCTGTTATGATATATATTGATATAGATACTATAATAGACACTAAAATTTTATTATATTTATAAATATTTTGGTTAATCTTTTTTTATTAAAAAATAATCCTAATAAAAAGATTATTATGTAAGTATAAATAAATAAACGGAATTAATAACTAATAAGTGAAAGTGAAAGTAGTTACTACATTTTTTTTTTGAATTATTATAATAATAATTATTATAATTATTGGCTTTTACTTTTTGGTTAAGGTTTATTTTTCAAGTCAAACACGACAATGGATTTGCCATTTTTCTCTTTTAGTTTGTCCACCAACCCAAATATTAGGTCAAGTTTTCCTAACAATGCCTATCTTTAAAATCTCTATTTTCATTTATAGATTTATCAATTTTGCCCTTAGTTCACACTTACTTTACCAAGTTTTGTATTAGATCGAATATAGTTCAACTGACATACAAATGTGTTAGTAATCACGAGATTTGTGGTTTCAATATCCCATCCTTAATTGTACTTAGAAAAATAAAAATAAGAAGAAAAAAAAAACTTACCAAATTCTGTGTGACTATTTAGTCTATTTGAAGAAGTCTATACACGTTTAAAAATTAATGCATGAATGATTTTCAAAAGTAATCATAATGAAAGATCTAAATTGATTGACTTATGAAAATTTAGGAGTCTAATGTCAATTATAAGTTTCACACAATATTAGTCAAATGACATATAGAGGATGTTGTAAATAAGGTTTAAACTGATATAAATTCCAAAATTTAGGGTATAAATTGACATTTGCCCAAAATTTTAAGGCTTGATTGATCTAATTGATAAAAAAAATTTAAATTTTAGGTATAAATACACCTTAAACTTTTAATTTTGTGACTAATATGTCCGTGAATTTAAAAAAACAAATGTTGAATATATTTGTCTTATTTATTACAAAATTAAAAATTAAGGGCATATTTAAAAGTTTAAGGACCCATAAAATAAAAATAAAAAATTAGGAACTTATTAAATACTTGTTAAAATTTGATGATAAAATATAAACAAAGTTAGAAAGTTTAGGGATAAAAATGGTAAGTTAGGTAGTTATGAATTGCAATTATATGTTATTTAATGCATAAAATCAAAGATATAAATAGAAAAGGAAATGGAATAGAAGATTATTGGCGCACGTGTGCACAATTAGTAGTGTGATTGGTATGAGTGGGGTTTCGTAAGAAACAGCAACACTTGCTAAAACGTGTACAAGTTTGTCTGATATTTAAATTTAATAGACTCCTGTGTTGTTGGAATTTTTCAAATTTTTCTTCTCTAATATTCAATAATGTAATCCCCACTTTCAAATCAACGACTTATTCCTTTGATTATTTCTCTCTCTTTCCCACGTGTGACTAATGAAGGAGAGAATAATCTCTCATGTAAATAACGTTTTTTTTTTTGAAAAAAACCTATGACGTAAATTATGGTTTATGTTTATGAATTGTAATTTACCTAATTAATATATTTCTTTTTTTAAATTTTCTTTTGTTGGTTTCTTGGTGTAAGTTTATTCCCCTTTGTGAAAATATACTGAATTATCCTGATTATTCAATAAAATATACGAAATTAACATGATATCAAAGCCATGTTAGGATTTTTAGTGTAGTTATATCCCAGCCGCTGCCTACCATTGTAGATCTTTTGATCTACCAATGCACTTTCCCATCATCGTCACTGTTGTCGTCGCGCACTACGAATGTTGGTGTCGTGCATACTCCTTCTAAAAAATCGTCTACTCTGCCTCAAATCTGCTCACTGTCGATCGACGAACTCCCACATATCAGTGTTTTTTAGATTCGCTACACTTACTCCTGGATTCGGTAATCCATGCCACCGTAGGTATCTCTGTCACTCGTGAACTCAGATCCACCGCAACCATGGACCACCTATAATGCTTCTTTTGCGTCATCCTCCTTGCCTAGATCCTTTCGTGCACCTACTCCCAGATTTGTCCAATTCATGTCGTTCACAATCTGTCTAGTTTCTTTCTGTTCAAATTTCGTCAGTGCCATTTAAATAAGCTAAAGTTCACGCCTTTGCTGAAATCTCACGTCATGGGTTCGTCTCCGCCTAGATCTGTCTCTGTTTCGCCACGCGCTACACCTTTGAGTTTGTCCAGATCAGACCAACCCGTTTGTGCTTCCACATCTGATCTGTTTGTCTTAGATCCGTTCGTGCATCTGGATCTCTATCATGCACCTCCCAGATCCGTGCCGTTTGACAACATCATAAAAGTGCTATTTTACCTAGCTTAATTCAGGATCGTTCATGGATTTTTCATGTTTATTATGATATTTTGTAGATATTGAGCAACTGAGAGGAAAAATGGACCTCTATAGTCGAAATAGCATGAAAACGAACCAAAACAGAGCTCCCTAGCATCACCCGTGAAGAAAGGATGAAAAATGACCAAAATGCCCTTGGGAGCGTCGCAACCTTGCATCTTCCATTTTGCGTTACGCCTGAAGTTTGATGGACACGGGAAAGGCGCATGCCAAGGAGCATAGTGAAGGAAATTTTCAGAAAAAATCTTTTAAGCGGAAGCAAAGATTGTTCCAAATTCTATTTTTATTGAACATAAAGTTTTACAATAAAACAACAAATATATATGCATTCAAAATTAAATTACAGCATGCTTTAAAAACAAATATAAAGGGTTTCAGAAACTCTTATCTTTAAAGAACTCTTTCTTCAAGAAATCCCTTGTACAAGCCAGGAATGGAACTCCTTCCTCGCAGATCTCCTTCTTCATGCACGAACACCACCACTCGAGAACCCTATGTATTCTCCTTAGGATTAAAGGATTCAAGCAGGAGTTGTGGGCTTTACTTGAATCCTTGTAAAAGGGAAGGAGATGGAGAGGATGAAAAGGATGTTTCTACAGAGAACTTTTCTTTTGGAGAGAACACTTATTCTCTGTGTGAGAATTGAGAAAGAAGATCATCTTCCACAACTAATTTGAATCTCACGTAAGTATCATTGAGAGAATAGAGGGAGGGAGTTATAACTCATTTCCTATTATTAATTTCAATTAAATTAATAAAATAGAATATATATAATAACTACTTTATCATATATATACATTATATGTTATATCAAATATAACATATAGCCTATAGTTTTATATTGCATCAAATACAACATAAACTATAGATTTTATTCTCTCTTAACTATACATGGCATTTAATATAAATCACATTTATATTAAATCTATTTATATGAATTTCATCCATATAAATGATATTTGGATCATATCCAAATATTTTATTCCTCTCAATATAAATCATATTTATATTTAATTGCATGAATCTCATTCATATAATTGGCATTTGAATCATATTCAAATTCCTCTCATATATAATGTATCAAATACATTATAATTAATTATACCATATATAATTAATTCCCTCAATTAATTTGAACACTTCAAATTAATCTAAAGATTAAATCTCTGTTGAGCTATAGTGGGGACCTTATGAACCTATAGATTGAAGTTCCAATGGTATTCAGATAATTAATTGAACTCTTTAATTAAATTACCCAACATCCGTTAACTCTCGGTCACTCCACTAAAGAACGACAATTGCACTATTCGCACTACAAATAAATTTTTGTGTCCATTGGATATAACCAATCAACAGCGCGATGATCCTTCACAAATTGCTCGTAAGTACAACTGGGCCAAAATACCGTTTTGCCCCTGTAGTTACATCTAACTCCTTAAGTACCACTGATTCTTCTAATGAACAATAAGTCATAGTCCCACTATGACCAAGTCCCTCTCGGGTCAGGAGAGGGTGTGACCACTATGTTCAAGACTCGAAATCAGCCCTTAAAGGAGCAATTTATCTACTTGCCCCTACATGGAGGAAACAGTGAATTTCGTCTTGTGTAACCATGTTCCCAGCTCCCTAGTCAGATGAATCCTCAAAATGGTAGGCTTGTTGAGTTGAAAATCTGGCCACTCTCACCCGTACATATCAAAGGACCACCTTCATGAGTAGGAGTTTACAACTCACTCAGGATTCAGGTCATGTCACCTATGATCATCCTAGTAAAATGTAAGTCTCTATTATTAATGACGTTATATAAAGAGACTAATCATTTCGTGGTTTGGTCTTATACAAACTTTTTGTATAGGATACTCGCGCTCGCATGTCTCCACATGAATGATCAGGATCAGATCATTTGTAGCACTTCACAACAATTGTAACACCTACAAAACGGGCCGTAGCCGTAGTGTCACCAGGATAAGGTATCTAACCTTATCCATCTACTACAGACCATTTAGGTTATTATTTAAACAAGATCCACTTGTATGTCTCTACATACTTGTTTAAATTACATGAAATAACCTCGAATCTTAATTTATTGGATTGAGTATATACTAATAAAATAACACTTATTTTATTAACAATAATATGTTTATATAAAGTTTAGAAACTACGAGATTACAAGGAGATTTAGGACACTATTCCCAACACATAGGACATGGGCGTTGCAATGTTGAGGCTTTATGTTGCGACAAGTAAAAGCTAGTATTGTTACATTGCCCTTAGCATTGCAATGCTTTGCACTTTATATAAGTTAAATTTTGCCCAATTTAGTCATTCTATGCTTGGTCATCCAAAATCTAGCTTCCATTCTCTCTGCACTTTCTTTCTAACATTAAATTCTTTGTATTTTTCATTTAATTTGGAGATTGTAACTCATTTTGCCACATTATGAATGACAAAGGTATGTTATTTCTAGCTTAGGATATGATTGAAACTCATTGATTCTTGGTTGCGAGATTTAATTTAAATTCTAATTGTTGCTAAATTTTGTTTGTTCTTGATTAATTCTAACTTATATGCTTAGGAAACATTGATGGTTTGATCACCCATTGTGATTTTCTTCGATTGCTAGAAAGGAACGCATTGTTGTATATGAATCTCATTAGGGCATATGGTGTTGCATGTTTGAGGCTAATTTTCATGTTGTTTAGGGGAATTCTTATTTGTTAATTGCATAACTCATTGAATCATGAATTAAATCAGTATGTTCAATTGTCTTGGCTAGATACTTAAGCTTAGTTGAATTAATATGGATGCTTGAACCCAGTTAGTTGAACATATAGGATAATTGAGAAATCAATTAATGCATTAAGGCGTTTAGCTTTGGACTTCCAAGTAAACGAGCCAAGAACAAAGTTAAGTAAGCAATGAATTTTTAGTATTCAATGAACAACCAAGTAGATGAGTGGATTTCGAGTTTCCTAAGTTAGATTTCATTGATTGAACTAAACTCTCTTTTAAATTATGCTTTTACATTCATGCAATTTATTTTTCCTTGCAATCAAGAGTTCTAAAATCCCTTATGTGATCGATCAAATTCAATGATTAGCTAAAATTTAAAGATTCCCTGAGGAGACGACCTAACCTTGCTACATATATTATGAAGTAGTGTAGGTAGCTTAGATTAAAGTTACTTAGGTAAATGAGCATAAATAATATATTATGAACGATTGAGCGTAACTCATTATAGTCCGAACCATGTCCAACAAGGCTCGATTTCTCCTTTCTGATACACCATTCTACTAAGGTGTACTAGGTGCTGAGAGTTGGGGTACTATTCTATGTTCTATCAAATAGTCCTATAAGATCCATATACACTCCACCTCGATCAGTTCGAAGTGTCTTAATTATTTTATCTAATGCATTTTCAACTTTAACCTTGTACTCCTTGAACATTTCAAGGGCTTCAGACTTATGATGCATTCGGTAAATATACCCATAACTTAAATAATCATCTATAAAAGAGATGAAATATTCAAACCCTCCTCTTGCCTTAACATTCATAGGACCATAAAGGTCTGAATGTATAAGTTCTAAGGGCTTTTTGGCTCTATGACCCTTTCTAGTAAAAGGCCTTTTAGTCATTTTTCCTTCAAGACATGTGTCACATACTGGTAAAGAATTTTCTTCTAACTCGCTTAGAAGTCCATTCTGAAGGAACTCGTTTTAAAGAGATCCTTGAGCGGAAGTGGATCGTTCAAATTCCATTTAGATTGAAAAACTAAATTTACAACAAATATACAAGATATGCATTCTAAATAAATTACAACATGCATTTTGTAAAGAAATAAAGTTCCCTTTGAAGAACTATTCTTCGTGTAAATCCCTCGAACTATCACAAACCTCGAACTCAGTAAACCTTGAAGACTTTCTTCAAGAATTTCATGAACCAAGAAGAGACACAACCACTAGGAGAAGCCTTTGGTATTCTCAGGGTGAGAGTCCAGGAGTGGTAGGCTCTGACTATTTTGGTTTGGAGGGAGTGTTTGAGTTTGGAGGAAGAAGATTGAGGAAGAACACAGAACGATTCTGTGATACTCTATCGTATAGTAAATGGCCTTCAATCGTATATCCACCGTCTGGAAGAAGAGAAAACAATTTTCTTTTATTCTTTCAAAACCCAATAACCACCCACTAAGGTGGTTGGAGAGAAAATAGGATTTATTATCCAAAATAATAAAAATAAATATGATAACTAACTTATCAATCTTATTTATATTAAACTATAACATATAGTTTTAATATTGTATTATATACAATATAAACTATAGTTCATTTTCTCTATTTTATGACATTTAATATAAATCATATTTATATTAAATTTAAAAACTATGAATCACATTCATAGAAATATATTTGAATCTCATTCAAATATTTATTTCCTCCAATTAAACAATAATATATCAAATACATTATGACAATTATATCATATATAATTGAATCAATTTAATTATAATTCCCTCTTATTAATTTGAATAATTCAAATTAACCCAAAAACTAATTCTCAACTAAATTCTTTTGAGCTACCAAGGGGACCTTAGGACCTGTAGCTTGAAACTCCAACGGTACGTGAATATTTAATTAAACTCTTTAATTACATTATCCACCATTCATTAATTGTCGGGCACTCCAATAAAGATCGATAGTTGCACTCTTCTCACTACAAATATATTTTTGTGTCCATTGGATATAACCAATTAACAGTACGATGACCCTTCATAAATTGCTCGTAAGTACAACTGGACCAAATTACCATTTTGCCCCTATAGTTACATCTAACTCCTTAAGTACCACTGATCCCTTTAATGAATAATAGATCATAGTCCCACTATGACTAAACCCCTCTCAGACCAGGAGAGGGTGAAGCGCCACATTGTTCAAGATTTGGAATCGGCCCTTAAGGGAGCAATTTATCTACTTATCCCTGCTTCGGAAAAATAGTGAATTCCATCTTGTGTAGCTGTGTTCTTAGCTCCCTAATAAGACGAATCCCCAAAATGGTAGGCTTGTTGAGTTGGCGATCTGGCTACTCTCACCCATACAAATCAAAGGACCGCCCTTATAGCCAGGAGTTCAC
The DNA here is from genome assembly GCF_009727055.1 of Benincasa hispida. Taxonomy (NCBI): domain Eukaryota; kingdom Viridiplantae; phylum Streptophyta; class Magnoliopsida; order Cucurbitales; family Cucurbitaceae; genus Benincasa; species Benincasa hispida. The sequence continues at coordinate 57,126,080 of NC_052349.1, forward strand.
AACTTACTTAGGATTAAGGTGATGTTACCTATGGTCATCCTGGTGAAATGAAAGTCTCTATTATGAATGGTATTATATAATGAGAACAATAATTTCGTGGTCCGGTCTTATACAAACTCCTTTGTATAGAATATTCCCACTTACATGTCTAATACATGAATGATCAGGATTAGATCATTTGTAGCACTTTACAACATTTGTAACACCTACAAAGTGGGCCATACTCGTAGTGTCACCAAGATAAGGTACCCAGTCTTATCCATATACTACAGACCATTTAGGTTATCACTTAAACATGATCCACCTATATGTCTCCACATACATGTTTAAGTTACAACAGTAACATTGGATGTTAGTTTTTTGGTTGGTTAATGCAACTAAAATATCACATATTTTATAGATAAAGTGAATAAAAATATCAAATATTATTAATCACATAAAAGTTTGTTCATACAATATTTACAAACTATAGGACCCTACAAGATTTAAGGCATCAATCCCAACATATTCTTAATTAATCTCTCAATCCTATTGAGATTTATGTGACCTAATCTTAAATGCCAAAGTTGGGCATTTTCTTTAGGAGAAACTTTTTGTTTTTTATTTTGAGGTACTACAGCTCTGAACATTTCAGTATTTAGAAGGGCCTTTGATGCTAGCGACCTTAGCATATAAAGGTTACTTTAGAGATTTGCATAACAAACTTGAACACCATGCCTTTCTTTATTCACAATAAAATTTAAGGTATAATTTTGTTATAACAAACATTTTACAGAAATCAAGTTCCTCTTCAAATCAAGAACTATATACACATTATCTAATAATAAGTAAGATTTCTGTAAAATCAACCGAAGCCCTTCCACTGCCATAGCCTAGACGACATACCCAGTTCCAACACGCATCGCCATCTCCTCAGCCGCTAGTTACCGCCAGGAACTAATTCCCTGAAAGGAAGAACAAACATGAATAGTGGTACCTGAATTTATTATCTAGATAGAATCATCATTCTCCACTAAACAAGTTTCCAGAACGAGTAAATCATACTTAGCTTGTTTGGCTTTCTTCTTTTCTACCAAATATTTGGGCAGTTTCGTTTTCAGTGTTCACGTTAGTTGTAGTGGAAATAAATTTTCTTAGCAACATTAGCTTTCTTGCCCTTTTGGGCAGCAACGAGGTTAGCTTTCCTCTAACCTCTCTTATTCTTCTTCTCTTATTCTTTTTCCACTTTTTGTGCTGGAAGAAAAATATGCAGATTTCGTTCTAAAGGTTGAACCTCTGTAGAACTTTTTTGGAGGACGAGGTAACATTTGCCTCACCTTTCTACTCCTTGACTTTTATCAAGTATTGGTATGTTTGCAGCTCGTTAAAAAGGGTGATCAAGTTGTAGTAAAGCTTGTTCATAATAGCGCATTGCTACGGAACTGGAGGAAACTCTTAGGTAGAGTTTCCAAGATGAAGCTAACCTGACTGGCTTCGTCGATGACAGACCCGTTCATCTCCGCCACGTTAAAGTGGATCATCATGTTCAAAACGTGTTCACGAAGAGAGACACCTTCTTTCATACGGGCATTAAAGATATACTTAAGAGCATCATGGCGAAGTTGTATGAACGGTTGTCCAAACATCTCCCTCAATGAATCCATGATCCCACGAGCTGTTACCATGGGTTTGTGCTTTTTGGCCAAGATTTTAGATAAACTGGCTAAGATGTACGCTCGGGCCTTCTCATTTGCCTTGACCGATCTTTCATATGCCTCCCAAAAGCTGCATTTGCAGTAGGGACTTGAGTCGAATCTCAAGTCATCTATAATTAGCACAGTGTTAATAGTATTCTTCCAACTTGTGTAATTATCACCGTTCAGTTTATCCGTAGAAACCAAGTTTAAAGTAGTGCTCGTCATAATGGTAGTTGCTGAAACCATACAGTTTATTTAGATTAGTTATTCCTGTAATGATTAGTCATCATTTTTTGTTCTAGAAATCGTTAATTTAACAATTTCTTGTAAGTTTAACCTTTCATTTTAGATTCTAGAGTTCCCCTCAATGAGCCAACCATAAGGAAAAACTGATTGGGGCAAAAACTAAAACAATTATATCCATTTATGGAGTTTGAGTAAAAATTCATACAAACACCATCTGTAGAGGGACACAAGCAAAGGCGCCTCGAGGTCGAGCATGAAAGTTTACTACAAAGTAATGAAGGAGACCATGAGATGTGTTGATACACGTCCCTCTCCCACTTACTACAAACACTCTCTCTATCCACCTTGTTATTGACCTATGTAAACATCGTCTATAGGGAGACACAAATAAAGGTGCCTCAAGCCTGAGCATAGATTTTACGGTATGAACTTTTAGGGAGAAACGTGAAAGGAAATGGAAGTATCATATACATAATTTTCCTTTCACTGAGTATTTTACGTAGGGTTGATTAACTTAGAAAAAATTGGCTAATAATTTTTACTAAGTGATTATTAACTTTGCCCAATGTAACAATTATGTTGGATAGTTTAACAATGTTGATTAATGTTTATTAAATGCTTTAACAAACTTTAATCACTCATTGCATGCTTATAATGAATTTATCTAATTCATTTTCCAAGTCGGTTCCTAGGTAGAGGTGTTTCATTTCTGTCAACTTAAAAACCCCAACTTAGATAGAACTTTCCTTAGACAAAGGTCCCATATAGATAAATTTGTTATACATTTAATTTTTTATTCGAATCCAATTTAATCCTATTAAACAAAAATAAAAGATTAAACCTATTTATAATCATATTAGAAACATTGTGAACATAGGCCTAAAGTGAAATCAATTTTAAACTATTTAAAACCAATTCAATCTACGTTTGTATGCAACTTTTTATTATAGATTTTAATTTTAATTTCATTATTATAACTATTATAAAGTTTAACGAGACAAATAAAACCTACACATGTACCTAATAACATACTTTAAAAATTATAACAATTATAATTTTACTAAAGTGGTATTCTACTTCATGCATTCCATTTTCATTACAACATACATAACATTTATATAAAGAAGTAATGAAAATTAATAATAACATCCATTCATACCATATATTATAACACATATAATATAAAAATGATGCATGGACATATATTATTAATGATGCAATCATATAATATTACAATTATATTTAATATGCTTAATTAAATCATGGATTGAGAGAGATTAAAGGGGGAGAGAGGGGGAATTATAAAAAATAACTCCCTCTCACTAATTTTGAAATTCAAAATTTCAAAATAAAAAACTAACCAACTTTAATATATATAATACTATTAAACCAACTTTAATACAATTAAAATATACTATGTTATATCTCATATAACATATAAACTATGATTTATTATATCATATAGTCTTTAATTTATTAATCTCTCAAATAACCTATAGAATTAATATAAATCACATTCTATAATTTTAATATGAATCATATTCATATATTAAGACTTGAATTATATTCAAATATTTATTTCTCTCATTAAAACTTTATATTATAATGTATCATATACATTATATTAATTATATCTTATATAATTAATTTCCTTTATTAATTTAAACAATTTAAATTAATCCAAAATTATAATTTTGCCCTTGTAGATTGAAGTTCCATTGAGCTAACAAGGAGACCTTATAGACCTATAGATTGAAGTTCCAATGGTAATTGATTAATTAATTAAACTCTTTAATTAAATTAATCAACTTCCATTAACTGCTGGTAACTCGACTAATGACTAACAGCTGCACTCTTCGAACTATAGATATATTTCTGTGTCCATTAGATATAACCAATCAACACTCGTCCATGATGATTAGGTAGGATATGGTTGAGCAACCGACCTTAAAAATTTGTGCTTCCTAGAGGCAACCAGACTTTAAATTTATTGCTTTCCTTTATTTTTAGTTTTTAATGTACGTTATTGGTTTTTCTCTTTCTAGCTTATTTGAAAAGATTTTATTTGTAGAGCATCTATTTGAGGCTGCATCTTAAAGCAAGCTTATCCTTCCTTTCAACATGCTCCAAATTTAGGGGAGTTTCTCTATACCACTTTTAATTTGTCCCCTGTTTATTGCTTTTATCTTGATACATTGAGGACAATGTATGTTCTGAATATTGGGGATGGTTTGGGTATTGCTTGTTTTGTGTTGATACATATTTGGCAGTCCTTGAGCATTTGAACTCTAACTTATGTGATTTGCTTTCTTGTTTGCTTTGTTGCTTGTGCTGTTATTATGACCGTTGATGATACACTCATTGGGATCTTGTATGTCTGAGATAATGTAGGAAGAAAACAAGCATAATTTTTTAGCCTTTAAAAAAATTTTCTTCCATTTTTTCATGCAAACTTGAGTTCTTTGACTACCTATTCTATGTCTTGCATCTTAAAGTAGCTTTATGAGGCCTATATTTTTGTTGTCACCCCGAAAGACTTAGGAATAGGAGTAGGCTCGCTTAAACTTCAACTTAGTAATACTTACACAAGAAAATAAACTAACCAATTTTTCCACTTATTCAAAGAAAAGAGAGAAGAAAAAACAAGAGAAAAAAAAAAAAGAGGAAACAATAAAAAAAACTTAAAAAGAAGATGAGAGTTAATAAAGAGAGGTTTAATTTTCTTTCTTAGGAGCATGATTAACCTGAGGTGGCTATGACACCCGTAGTTTCTCTCTGAGTTACAATGTTCTCGAGAAATGAGTAGTTTATGCATATCTAAAGGAACTCGACCCGTAGTTGGATTTCTTTTCGTAACTCGTATAGAGAAGTCAAAATGAAAATAGTTTATTTGGAAAAAAGTTTCCCCTCCATTAGCTTAGAAAAGAATAAAATGGATAACAAGAAATGAGGTCGTTTTCCCGTTTTTCATGTCATTGCCACTTTGGAGTCTAAGAAGTTTAATTTTTGACATTGCTAGCCAGAGTACAGGGAAAAAGAATTGAGGCCCTTAAAAATCTATTACGAGTTTTGCTTAGACTTAGGTAGAAGGACTTTGAACTCACTTATGCATGAATAGATTTTAAGAAGCTTTCTTTAAATTGCCTCATTTGATTATTTGTTTATGGATTATATTGTTAATTGTATGTGTGATCTTATTAGACTATTAAAATGAGAGTAATGAGCCTAGTAATTAAGCAAACATATTTTTGTGCATGATTGTATGTTTTTGCCTTGCTGGGGACGAGCAAAAATTAAGTTGGAGGTGTTTGATAGCACCATAAAGTACTATTTTCTCTAGCTTAATTCATGCTCGTTCGTAGATTTTACATCTTTATTATGCTATTTTTTAGATATTGAGCAAAACTAAGAGGTAGAACAGACATCCAAAGTCAAAACGGAACAAAAATGAACCAAAATGAAGCTTCGTAGTATCAATAGTGAAGAAATGATGAAAAATGACCAAAATGACCAAAATGCCCTTGGAGCATCGCAACTCTGCATCTTACACTCTACCTTACGCTTGAAGGCAATAGCTGATTATTCATACAGCATTGCAACAGTCCAAAGTTTGACAGACACGGGCGAGGCACGTGGGTGAAGGAGCATAGGACATGGACATTGTAATGCTAGGGCTTTACGTTGCGGTACGTAAAAGCCAGCGTTGCTACGCTGTCCTTCACATTGCAATACTCTGCACATTATATATATTTAATTTTTCCTGATTTAGGGCATTCTATGCTCGATCTCCCAGACTCCAGCCTCTATTCTCTCTGCATTTTCTTCCCAGTATTAAGTTCTTTGTATTTTTCATTTAGTTGAAAGATTATAACTCATATTGCCACATTATGAGTGTGTAAGGTACATTATTTCTAGCTTAGAATAGGATTGAAACTTATCGATTATTGGTTGTGAGACTTCAAATTCTAGTTGTTGCTAAATTTTATTTGTTCTTGATTAATTCTAACTTCTATGCTTAAGAAACATTGATGATTTGGTCACCCATTGAAATTTTCTTTGATTACTAGAGAGGAATGCATCGTTATGTATGAATCTCATTAGGTAGGGTGTTGCATGTTTGAGGTTTATTTTCAAGTTGTTTAGGGCAACTCTTATTTGTTAATTGCATGATTCACTGAAATCAAGAATTAAACCAATTGGTAATATGGCTTTCTAATTGCCAATTATCTTGACTAAATACCTAGGCTTAATGTGTATGTTGAATTACTATGGATGCTTGAACCCAGTTAGTTGAGCATATAAGATAATTGAGAAATAAATTAATGTATTAGAGCATTTAGCTTTGGACTTCAAAGTAGACTACCTAAGAATAAAGTTAAGAAAGTAATGATTTTTTAGTGTTCAATGAACAACCAAGTAGATAAGTGGATTCTGAGTATCCTAAGTTAGGTTTCATTTAAATTCTCTTTTAAATTACGTTTTTACATTCATGCAATTTATTTTTCCTTGCAATCAAACTCTCAAAACCCCTGTGACCGATCAAATTCATTGATTAGCTAAAATTTAAAAATTTTCTGAGGAGATGGCCTGGTCTTGGCACTTATATTATGTACTAGTGTAGGTATCTTAGATTAGAGTTGAAAATTTATTTGATAAGTAAGGATTTAAGGCATTGACAAATTTCTGACTATCATCGCTTGAAACTACATGTGCGTACAAACGCCCAGATCCGTTTTGTTCAAATCCCCGTCTATCGTCGTCTAGACCTACTCGCGCACACAGACCCTTACACCTCCCTTGTTTTCTTCTCACATCAGCCCGTTTCAAGACCAGTTCAGTTTCAGTCAGACCGATTCAATCAGGCCAGTTTGGCGAGTTAGGTCGATTTGGTAAATTTAGAGAGACCGGTTTGGTTCGGTTTAATTCACCTACTTAATTGATTCTACTATTTAGTCAATGTTTTTCATTCATGAGTTTCAATCTCTATTTTTGCATTTGTGGGTCTTTATTCCATTTTAAAATCCTCTAAGATTTCTGTTCCATCTTTAGATTCATCGCTTGTGGGTCTTTATTTCTAGCCCATAAGTTCCTTGTGTTTCCATTCTTTGTGGGTCTTTGTTTTCTGTCCAAAAGTTCCTTTATTTACGTTCTTCATGGGTTTTTGTTTTCAGCCCAAACTTGTCGTGATTTGATTCGAAAATTTTCTTCAGTTTTCGTCATCTACCACATTGAATTTCACCCAGCCACTTCACTCTATTGCTCACAAATTCAAGTTGGTCATCACTTTACCACCTTGAGTTTGAGGGAAGATGTTAATGTAAATTACAGTTTATGTTTATGAGATGTAATTTACCTAATTAATATTTTCCTTTTCTAAACTTTCTTTTCCTGTATTTTCCTTTGTTGTTTTTTTGGTGTCTTTTTATTCATCTTTGTAAAGATATGCTGATTATCATGATTATTAATAAAATATACAAAACAACAGCTAGAATCTTTAAATGTCAAAAATTATAAATGTTCGATATTTTTAGATAATCATGTTTGTTTTATAGGAATATTTTTGCAGATATCTCGGATAATTGTGTATGTTTGTAGATTTTTACTTGAAAAAATATTTTAAATTTATATAATGTTTAAAGAATGCCCTTATAGTTATCCATTAATTTATAATAAATTTCTATAATTTAATAATTTAATAAAACATCACTATTTAAATGTTTTAGAATTTAAAATTGTAACTCTCACCTTCTACTACTATAAATAAGAGATTTCTCCATCACTCTTTTTCACCAACCCCTAGAACTTTATTATTTCTTCATTTTTTTCTCTCAACATATTCTTCTAAGAGACTCCAATCTTTAAAGCATCTAAAGATGATGGTATGCATTCATTTATAAAGGATGATGCATGTGTATGCATTCATTTTGTAACAGATGATGTATGTGTCAGCTATATCTTGAATTTCTAATCATGTGATGTTTTTTTTAATTACAATATGGGATGAGAGATTCGGACCACAAACTTTTTAATTACTAATATATACTATTTTTCAGTTAAGCTAAATCACTTTGCCTTAGACATGTGATGTTACGACTTAACTTTCATGAAGTTTAATAAGAGTTTTTGTATACCAATTATTCTCAGAGCAAATTTATTTATAGAAATATGAGTGTATTAGGTTATTTTTTTTTTTTTTTTTTTTTCCTTTTATAATCAATATATTATTTTTTTTATAATACTTTTTGACAAAAAAAAAATTAGTGGTATATCAGAAACTTATGTTCTTCAATGAGAAAATAATTCCATAATTAACCTAATGTCTCACAAATTTTTCATATTTAATTATCAACAACAAATTAAAAATTAATCATCAACGATAATTTGCATGGACTATGAACTAGAACAAAATACTACAAGTTTTTGTCATTTCATTCTTGGATCAGTTAAATATTTTTTCTTTAATTATAGCGGTAAATTAAAAATCAAATTAAGTAAACAAATCTATAGTTATATCTAAAATTTATAGTCTATAATTATATTATAATCTATATCTATATCTATACCTATATTTATACTAAAAGAGGAGGATCTCTAAAACAAAGTATACTTTTTGGTATGTTTTACCTTAATTTTTAATGCATTTCAAATATTTCCTTACCATCTTACGTTTGAAATAGGAGAATTTCATTTAACACTACTAATATATATCATATATATTTTATATAAGTAGTGTTTGAATTTTTTCTTTTTAAATATTTTTAAGAATACACGAAACACATGTGTATTGCAGATAGTAATACCTGGTACATAAAGAAGAGTAAAATGTAAAAAGACGATTGCCTTCAAAATGGGAATCAAGAAACTTTAATATTTCAGAGGACATCCAAAAATTCTAGAGATGCTATCCGTATGGATATTTTAAGATGTTCGAGAATTTTCAGATGTCAGTTATTTTACATTACCACCAAACAAATACGATAATCTAGATGTCCATCCCATGAGAATCTTAGATGCGTGCAAACAACTCCTAACATGTACTTTATATCTTATCGATAGGAGAAAAATGATATTTTTAACATTTAGTGTTCACTTTTAACTTGGGATGCCTAGCAGGTTTATTTTCTATCCATTCTATCATCAAATACACCATATCAATAGGATTAAAAGGGTCATTATCAATGATATTTGACCATTTTTCTTTCTTTCCGGGGTTGTTTTACATGCTCCTTTGGTGTATCCTCAAATATCAAAATATTTTATATTGTAAATTAGTGATAATTACTTAATATTGATAACAAAAAAATTGATAGAAAAAAATAGTATAATAGTGATACATACACATTATTGATACAATTCATATCATGCATACTATTAGCAACCATTTGTCATTGATTTACTTCATATTGGATATATCACTTATGTATCTATATAATTGATATATCTTGCATGAAATATATCAATAAAGCATATATATGAAGAAAAACTATCGAGAATAAAAAAAAGAAAAAAAGAAAAAAGAGAATAAAATAAACAATTAAGCTTTTCACATGTTAGAGAGCGAAGAAGATTAAAAAATCTTAAGTAGAATTCAAAGATCAAATGATAACTAACCCTATACGGATTGAAGATGAACGAAAATTAAAATGCACTACTTTGTAATGTTGAGGATGAATGAAAAGAAGAGGAATCTTGAGAAGGAGATTCAAGAAGAAAAACTACTGCTATGACAAAATCTATACATGCTTGCAAATGGAGAAAAAGAAATATAGGTAGAGATCACATTTTATGTTTGTTAAAATTATAAAACTGGAATACGAAAAAAAATAAAAATAAAGATCTAAATATTTTGCTATATTTGCCAAATAACCTCAAAAAAATGTTTATAAAATACCCAACCTATTTTGCTACCCATTACAATTTTTCTTATAACGATGTGCGACATAATTGTAAAAGAAAACAAATAAATGTTTTCAAGGAAAAAAAAATCTACGAAAAAGATGAAAAAAAAAAAAAGACGAAAGCAAAAAACATGCCCTCCCGTAGAAACGAATTACGGAACCTTCAGTTTACAAGACTAACGCTCTACTACTGAGCTATAAGGGCTTCTTGACCAATAGCTGTTAGATTACGTATTAGACTTTACTTTAGAATTAATAAATTAGGAATATTTATTAGACATAAAAAATAAATTAAGGTACTTTTAGAGTTTAATATATGTTTTAGATAATTGATCTTACAATAAAATAAATAAATAAATAAAAAGAAATAAGAAGTTTTGTCATTTAGGGGTAAGGATTGATATGGCGTGGGCAGTGATTGAGATGAATTAATGCTCATGCGGTCCATTGCTTAATATTTATCTTTTATATTATGGTCCACACACGTACCTGCTGCCCAGGCTTTAGTGCACACTACTTTTTATTTTTATTTTTCCTTGGGGATTGCTAATTTATGGTCGCGGTTGCCCAAAACAATTTCTAAGTAAATTTGGATAGATAAAGTGACCTAACTTCTTTGTGGCAATAACCCTAAACTTGTATTTGAGGGAACAAAGTAACTTACCAATTAGGATGGAAATTGTGGTGTTGACCGTACATAGTTTGATGCTTAAGTCAAGAAGTTCAAAGATAAAATTTGTTATGAAATTTTTAGTGGAGAGTCAACTTACCTTATTTTTTTTCACCTTTCTTGCTTTTTTATAGGGTCGAATATGACCTATTCTTTCTTCGATTAGGTTTTCTTATTGCTCTCCACCTCCTATTTTTTCTAACTAGGCTATATTGTGTGAGAATGCATGATTTGGGGGGTTTCCCAAGATCGACGGGCTAATTGGCTTTGGGCCAAGTCACCCCTCCTCTTTGAATCCATGTTGGGGAGATTCATATGTGAGTTGTATGATATGGTGGCTCGACCTTGGCCTTGCTCGAGGTCAATCGGGCTGATTTGGCTTTGGGTCGAGTCAGCCTTTATCCCTAGGCCCATCCATCCTTTTCTATGTCGATTTCATAGTCCAAAATTATCAATCACATACTATTCATATTCATAATTTAACATATCAATAAAATGATATAATTTATTTCATAAACCTTATATTATTATTAACTTTTACTATCATGACAAGTAATAGATGGAGGTAGTATGAAAAATTCGCCCTATATTACAGTGGTACTTTTTTTTTTTTAGTTCCTCTCTATGACTAGTCTAACTCTGCGTTAAATTTTGTTAGTACACAATAATTACGAGATGAGAAATTGAACCTTTGATCTCAATAAACAAAGTTAATGACAATTAACTACTAGTTAAGTTCACTTTAATTACTTTTCACCAAATTTGAATATGACTCAAGATGTCTATACATATACTCACAGCTAAGAGGTTATAAATTTTTATCACCTCACTCTTAAGTATCTAGGAAATGTAGGGCTTGGAACAAGATGATGTTTGGAACATTTTTAGGTACCTATCTTCGTTTTAGAGTAAATCTTATACAAAATCTTTGAAAAATATTTAGCTCTATTTAATAACAATTTGGTATTTTTGTTTTTAGTTTTTTTTTAAAAAATCATATATGTTTAATTATTGTTTTTGGTTTTCTACTTTTTATAAATAAAAAAGTGATGGTTGGTAACTATTTTTTGTTTTCAATTTTTTAAAAATTGAAGCAAAAAATATATTTGACAATTTCTTTTTCCTTAAAAAAATAAAAATAAGTCTAGGTGAATTTTTTAATTATATATATATTTTTTATAATAATGAAATCAGACTATTTTTTTTATAATAAATTTATCTTTTTATTTTAATTTTTTAAAAAATCCATATTGATAAATGTATGATCAATATTTTATATGCACAAATTAATTATAAATCAAATAAAAGAATTATAAAAAATAAACATATCGATAAAATAAAAAAAATAGTTTTATTATAGAGTATAATGAAACAGTAAAAAAAAATTAATTTGAACCCAACAAATTCACATTGTTTCCTTAAGACAAGATAAATTTGTTCCTTTTATGACGATCAAAATATTATAAACAATTGTCTCCCGCAAGTTCGGACATATTAGTAACATGTGAATGCGACACTTGCACCATAGAAATCAATGAATATTACAGTGTGTGAGTAATAGTATGTAAATGAGATTGAGAATTTGGGAACAATTCACTATATTTTATTAATAAAAATAGAACACTCAATTGGATATCAAACAAATATGTATTTAAAGAATGAAAAACAAAAAACCAATTAGTTATCAGATGTGAGGTATATATATATATATTGATAATAGCAAACATACACAACAATTACAAAGAGGAAAAAATAAGATCTAAACATTCTTCTACAATTACACTAGACAAAAAAGAAGGTCCTTCTTCAATTCAAATTTGATTAGTCCGATGCATGAGAGCATCCTTAGCCAGCAAATGAGAATCACGATTACTTGAGACGAGGAGTAAAGCGAGAAGACCATCAAATTAAAGGAAGTAGGTCACGCTTGAAAGTAGGATTGACAAAATTTCTCGTGGGGCCGGGTCCCCGTAGGGCCTTGTCTCGATCAGGGTGGGGATGGGGAGGGTATCCCCACCTCGTTTCCGACCCCAACCCCAACCCCGCACCGTTTAGATTTTTAATATATTCTTATATATATATTAGATATTTTAACTTTTTACATTTAGCTTAGTTTTTCATTTGGCCCAATTTAAGCCCAACAAAAGTATCCAAGCCCAAACCAAAGATAATTTAGGAAAAAAAAAAGTCTCCATGTTGAAACAAAAGGGAAAACGGGGAATAGGCCCCGTGGGGACCCATTTCCGCGACGGGGATTCCCCGCCCCCGTCTTCACCTTCAAATGGGGGGATGGGGGCAGGGATGGGGGTAAATTTCCCTATCGGGGATGGGGACGAGGAACTCCTCCCTGCCCTGACCTGACCTCATTGCCAACCTTACTTGATGAAATAAATCAGACCACCCATTTCAGATAACACCTAAGCCACCTGTGATCAATCTGACTCAATCACCAAAGGTCGTATGCCAACATCAATAGGCAGGGATATCCCAACTTTCATCGCCATACCCTCAGCCAACTCAACAAAAGAAATTGGGCCGAAATTGGGCTAATGTAATATGATGCCAATAACATAACTCGACCATCAAAATTGCGGATAATGGCGCCAACCAATGTTAAAAAGGATTATGGCAGAAAACTAGCATCCACTTTGAGTTTAAACCACAAGTCAGACGATAGGTTCCAACTAATCGACCTTTGATGGGGCAATTATTCAATGCTTCGCTGCCTTTTGGCATTGGCCAGAGGATAAACACACAAAAGTTTCCTTGCCCAATCACTAACAGAAACAAACGTCTAATCGGTCTTGAATAATCGAGTATTTTGATGATTCTAACACCCCCAAAGGAAAGCAACCATTTCTCAAAAGCTAACCATCCAAGCTGGACTTGCATATCCATAAGTAAGGTGCACATTGATAAACTCGACATAAAATTCCATAGATGAGCAAAATGTGACAAATTCCATTCAACACGAGAGAATGTTTACACGTCCAAAAAATATGTATAACATCCTCTCCTGATTGACCACAAGCCATACAGATTGACAAGATGTCAATCCCGCAACGAGATAAAATAATGTCAAAGGAAGTAAATCAAGATATAAAGAGGAAGATGATGAATTTGACGAGATGTTTTAGCAAACAACTGCAAAGGCCACTCAGTAACCACTTTTCACAGAGAAAGTTTTTCTTATTTCAGCATGCCAAATGTGTCAGTTAGGAGAAAGAGAACCCTCAGTTGGAAAAGATTGAATTAGATGGCCTTTATTAGGGTGAAAATAAAGGGAAAGCAATGAGGTATCCCAAGTACCTGCATAAAAAAAATCAAAGACACCATAGTAGAAGTAGAGGGGAAGGGAAATAGATGATAGAACCTAAAAATCAAAATCTCGTGGAAGCCAATTAATGCTATAAATTCTAATGACCCAATTAGTCTTAACCCGACACCTCAGACCCTTCTTTTGTAGATCATGGCCCCAAAGAAGACTTCACCATATAAACGAAGGGCGCCAACCTAGAGAAGCTGATAAGAAGACCTCATCATGAAAATCTAGCTTTCATAACAAAACTTAATAAGGAAAATGGATGATTAAGTAAACGACAACCTTGTTTAGCTAAGAGGGATTGATTAAAGCGAAGAAATGGATTTCCCCGTGGAAGCGTGTGAACGGTGTATAATTTGAATTTAGTTCGTGTATAGAAAAATTGAGAAGAAAACGTGCATAAAAAATAGGATAAATATTCAACACCTAAGCATGCTTTCTACAGATAATTAAGAGAGAAAGAAACTCACCCTTGACGAACCACAAAACTTCATGAGAATCCCCTTCGAGATCACAAACAATGTTACTTTGGAATCACAGAAACACTTCCTCCAAGTTGGACACCACCAAGCAGAGATCTTGTTATTATCAAGGAACAAGGAAGATAAAAGTGTGGGCTCCAAAAGAGTTCTTGGTAGAGGGAATTTTCAAAGAGATCGAGAGAGTGAGAAAATTATGAGAGCTTTTCTTAATTCATTTGTTATGTATTTTTCTCAATAACACAGACAAGGAAAGAGGGAGGGAGAGGGAGTTATGTTAATATTATATTAAAACAAAAATGATTAATATAATATTTATATTATGGTTAACTAACCATTAATAAACCATATTATATGCTTTTATATTCATATTATAATGCAACTTTCTCTTATAACCTATAGTTTTAATATGAATCAAATAAGTAGCATATTTATGATTAACATATTATATATATAAATCCTATTTATATATATAATATTTGAATCTCAGTCAAATATTTTTCTCTCACATATTATATAGCTTTAATTATAAATCATATTTATAATTAACTATATATTATAATATATAAATATACATTATATTAATCATATTAATATAATTAATTACTCAAATTCCCATAAATAATTTGAACAATTCAAATTATTCCAAAAATAATTATTCCTTATTTTTATCCTTAACGAGCTAACAAATTTCCATAAATAATTTGAACAATTCAAACTATTCCAAAAACAATTATTCTTTGTTTTTATCCTTAGCGAGCTAACAAGAGGACCTATATATTAGAAGGTTCAATGATACGAGATTAATCAACTAAACTCTTTAATTAGTTAATCAACACTCATTAATTGTCGGTTACTCCACTAAAGACCGACAACTGCACTCTTTGTACTGTAGATATATTTCTGTGTCCATTGGATATAACCAATCAACAATGAGTTGACCCTTCACAAACTGCTCGTAACTACAGGTGGACCAAAATTACTATTTTACCCCTATAGTTATATCTAATTCCTTAAATGCTACTGATTCCTCTAATGAACAAATAGCTTATAATCTAACTATAAACTAACCCCTCCCAGGCCGACGAGAGGACGAGGCTTCATTACTTAAGTTTCAGAATTAGTTATTAAAGGAGCAATTTATCTACTTTCCTTAATAACGGGAATGAGTGAATTCCAAGGACTATTAGGAGTGAATTCCCTAAGTCCCTGAAAACAGTCCTTATTAACTGTCTACTAATGCCATATTCTTTACATAAATCAACAAATTTCTGGTTCAAGTATTCAAGACCAATATCAGTTCTCAGAGTTTTTAATTATTTGAATTGATTTTATTGAAAATTTAAAAATTAAGAAAATTCATTTGATTTTTTTTTTTAAATCCAAATTTTCTAACTAACCCTAACACCTCAAATCCCACTTGAATAGTGCTCAATTTGGTATCACTTTGAGACTTATTTTAATTTTCATGAATTCTTCTACAAGTAAAAGAATTATTTGCTGAAAAAACTTCATGCATTTTTGAAATTTAAGAGACAATAGTTCTCTCTAACTCCTTGATACCAATACTCTCTCGAACCTCAAATTTCCGTTCAATTACATCACAAATTGGATCCTACAATCCATTTTAAGACTGGATAATGGTAGAGAAGACTCTAGCTGTGGTCCATAAATTGTTCGTGATCCGAGACGAGCTAGAAATTACATCAATTTGAAGTTCTACAAAGGTTGTATTCTAAAACCCTATTTTCTTCCTTCGAACATGCATGCTTTAATCCTAAAATTACTGTAGTTAGAGTACTTAGAGCCCCGATTGCTTTCACATGTGTGTTGTATACTCTTACAATTGGTATCAGAGCATGTATTAAGCACTCAGTTTGCATTAATTTTAGTTTGGTGGGTGTTAATTCATGTGATGAATGCAATGGTTGATGAAGTGGATATATTATAGCTTTGACATAAAAATTTACCTTAAATTCAGTTGTAATTGTTGTAGTTGGCCCCTTGTTTATGGGCTTTTATAATGTGAAGAAGGGTCTGTAAATTTTCTAGAGTTATTAGAGTTGAAATTATGTTGTAATTGGAAGAATTCAGAGTGAGGCGCAATAAGAAAAGTAGCAGGTTGCTACTTTTGTCAAGTTGCACCACGACGCTCCTTCAACATCATCGCAACGCTATTCTTCAGCAAGCCCAAAAACGCACGCGCATGAGGCAAGCGGTCCAGTTGGACCAGTTTGACTCGATTTGGCCTGGTTTGGTGCATTGGAGGTCTGGTTCAATGGTTTTTCAGTTGGTTCGGGCTGGTTCGAAGTGTTCGAGAGTGGTTCAGAGCAGTTGTTAATTTATTATTGTAATAATTTAGCTATTTTCTTGCTTAGGATGCCAAAACTGGTCCACTTTAGTGTGTGTTTAATTAATTATGCATTATGAATGTATGTTTTAATTAAATTAAATCTTGTTTGTGCATAAAGTATGCCATGTAGATTTAAAATCCCACCATAGGAAAGCATGTTGCATGCATTGAAAGTATATTATAAGTGTTATGGTATATAGTATGCATGTGTAGGTTTTCATGAGATTTAAAATAAGTTGTTATATCAAATTGTGAAATGTATGATGTTTGTTATGGAGAATGGCTAAGTTATAAGTGTTATAAAATGAATTAGACATTTAAAATCTATAACAAAGATAAATGCATGCTCACCTAGGATTAACAAATGAAAACATGTTTTAATAGTTAAAATAGGTCGTCATCTTGTAAAACTTCGGTTACAAACTCACCCGACAATATCCTGTCTAAGGCTGGAGATACTTAAGTTAAAGGTTTACAGAACACTTGTTACCTGGGGATCGAGCCGGTTCTTGAGTTTTGTTAACCTGGTTTTATGAGCATGCACGAACGATGTGAAGTAATAAATGGTTTTTCACTTAGACATTGTAGGTTAAATCCATTATAAAAGTTATACTAGGATAAACACCTAGACTTAAGTTGTATTTAATTAGTCGGAATATACCTAAGTAAAATTTTACCCAAACCATCTAGAACACTTCAGTGGGAGATTAATGATGTATATGATATATTATTTTTAACTCTCACGTCTATAAGAGTTCACACTGTGAGATTCATGCTCGACTTCGTGTCATTTTTAGTTGACCACTCCATTTGGGAAGTGTTTGCATGGTTCAATAGCAAGATGAATAGAAAAAGTTGTTCATAGTAAGTGGGAGAAGGAAGTGTGTAAATACATTCTACGTTCTTCTCCATTAGGTTGCACCGTGAGATTCCTATGTTTTGCCTACGTGTCATTTTTAGGCGACCACCCATTTGAATGGTTGATTCATAGGGATTGGAACAATGCAAACTTCATAAATAGATAGAGTCTCTTAGGTATGTCTTCAACATGGTCTACCCCTCGGTAGCTTGTTGATACTAATCTCTAGGATCTAAAAATGGCGGGTTACACTTACAAGAATTACTAAATGTTAGTAAGTTCTTGACCAAAAAGCAATAACTTCATGCTATAGGAATAAGAGCTATTTTGGTATTAGTATTTAGTCAAGAATGTCTTCATTCAGTGAAGAAATAATTGACTGTCCCTTGGTAGCGGTTGTTTGACTCATTGAAGTATCGTTGCAAATTAATTATGAGTTATGACTATATTATTACTTTTGCTAAAACTTGATTGGATTTAATAAGCTTTTGACTAATAGTTTTTGTTTATATTTTCAACGTGTCAAACTCAATAATTCAACTACTCGCTTTAGATAAGTTTAATAGAGATAATTACTCAACATGGAAATAAAATATAAACACAATACTAGTAATTGATGATTTGAGGTTTGTTTTAACGGAGGAATGTCCTCCAGTTCTTAGCTCGTCAACAAACCGATTTTTTGTAAAGATAGATTCATTTTACTTGAAAGTGTATTTTATGTCCATGATATGAGAAGGAATTTAATATCTATCTCTTGTTTTTTGGAACAATTGTATAAAGCATCTTTTGATATTAATAAAGTGTTCACTAGCTCAAGAGGTGTTCAAATATATTTTGCAAAACTTGAAAACAACTTATATGTGTTAAAACCAACTAAGGAAAAAGTTATTTTGAATGCTAAGATGTTTAAAATAGCCGAGACTCAAAATAAAAGGCAAAAAGTTTCTCTTAATGCCTATCTTTGGCACTTAAGACTTGGACACATTAATCTCAATAGGATTAGAAGATTGGTCAAGAGTGGACTCGTAAGTTAGTTAAAAGATAACTCTTTACCTCCGTGTGAATCTTGTCTTGAGGGTAAAATGATAAAAAAGTCTTTTACAGGAAAAGGTCTTAGAGCCAAAGAACCCTTATAACTTGTGCATTCAGAACTCTGTGGTCCATTGAATGTCAAAGCAAGGGGAGGGTTCGAAACTCTTGAAAAGTTCAAAGAATATAAGGTTGAGGTTGAAAACCTGTTAGGTAAAACAATTAAAACACTTCGATAAGATCTAGGTGGTGAGTATATGGACTTGAATTTTAAAGGCCATTTGATAGAACATGAAATCCAATCCTAGCTCACAACACCCGGTACACCTCAGCAGAATGGTGTATCGAAAAGGAGAAATAGAACCCTGTTAGACATGGTTCATTCAATGATGAGCTATACTCAGTTACCTAATTCATTTTGGGGATATGCAGTATAGACTGCGGTATACATATTGAACATGGTTCCTTCAAAAATTGTTTCTAAAACACCTTATGAATTATGGAGAGGGCATAAAGGTAGTTTACGTCACTTCAAAATTTGGGGATGCCTGACACACATGTTGGTGAAAAACTCGAAGAAGTTAGAACTGTTCAAAACTATGCCTATTTGTAGGATACCTCAAGGAAATGAAAGGTGGTATGTTTTATGGTTCTCGAGATGACAAAGCGTTTGTATTGACAAACGCCACATTCTTAAAGGAAGACCACATGAGAGATCATCAACCTTAAAGTAAACTAGTATTGAATGAAATTTCTAAAGAAGCTACAGATAAACCAACAAGAGTTGTTGATCAGATCGATCCTTCAACAAGAGTTGTTGATGAAGATAGTACTTCTGGTTAATCACATCCTTCTCAAGAGTTAAGAATGCCTCGAAATAGTGGGAAGGTTGTTTAACAGCCTGACCATTACATGGGTTTAACATAAACTCAAGTTGTCATACTTGATGATGACATTGAAGATTCATTGACCTTTAACCAGGCAATGAATGATGTAGACTGAGACTAGTGGATCAAAGCCATAGACCTTGAAATGGACTCTATGTACTTCAATTTGGTCTGAAAACTTGTAGATCAGCTGGTTGGGATAAAATCTATTGGTTGTAAATGGATCTACAGAAGGAGAGACCAAGCCAGTAAGGTACAAGCCTTTAAGGCTTGATTGGTGGCAAAAGGTAATACCCAAACAAAGAGGGTAGATTATGAAGAAATCTTCTTTTTTGTTGGCATCCTAAAGTCGATTAGAATACTCTTGTTTGTAGCTGCCTTTTATGGTTATGAGATTTGACAAATAGATGTCAAGAAAGCCTTTTTGAATGACAATCTTGAAGAGAGTATCTATATGGCTCAATTAGAGGGGTTCATTGAACATGGTTAGGAGTAAAAGGTTTATAAGCTAAAACGATCCATTTATAGGTTCAAACAAGCTTATAGATCCTGGAATATAAGATTTGACACTGTGATCAAATCTTATGGTTTTGAACAGAATGTTGACGAACCTTGTGTTTACAAGAAGACTGTCAACAAAACTGTAGCTTTCCTAGTATTATATGTTGATGACATCCTACTCATTGGGATTGATGTAGGATACCTGACTAATGTTAAGTAGTGGCTAGTAACAAAATTCTAAGTGAAAGATTTAGGAGAAGTTCAGTTTGTTCTTAGAATGGATACTGTTTGGAATCGGGAGAATAAAATGTTAGCCATGTCCCAAGCATCTTATATCTATACAAGATGTTGTCTAGATATAAGATGCAGAATTTCAAGAGGCGTATGTTACCTTTTAGGCATGGAATTCCTCTATCGAAGGAGCAGTATCCTAAGACACTTTAAGAAGTTGAGGACATGAAACGTATTTCCTATGCATCAACAGTTGGTAGTCTGATGTATGCCATGTTGTGTACACGACCGGAGATATGCTATGCAGTAGGAATCGTCAGTAGTTTTCAGCCCAATCCTGGATATGATCATTGGACTACCGTTAAAAATATCTTAAGTATCCTTGGAGAACAAACGACTATATGCTTGTGTATGGTGTTAAGGATCTGATCCTTACAGAATACACTAACTTTTATTTTTAAACCAATATAGATTCGGAGAAATAAATTTCGAGATTAGTGTACACTCTAAATGGAGAAGCTATAGTCTGGAGGAGTATAAAGCAAAGTTGTATTTCTGACTCCACTATGGAAACAGAGTACGTAGCTGTATGCGAAGCAGCAAAGGAGGCAGTATGGCTTAGAAAGTTCTTAATCGATTTGGAAAAGGTTCCAAATATGCATCTGCCTATCACCCTCTATTATGATAACAGTGTAGTAATTGAAAATTCCAAAAACTGAGAAGCCATAAGCATAAAAAGCACATTGAGCACAAATACCATCTCATCATGGGGATAGTGCATCGAGGAGACGTGATTGTCAAGCAGATAGCCTCAGAAGACAACATTACTGATCCGTAATTAAGACCCTTATGGCTAAAGTGTTTGAGGGTCACTTAATAAGTCTAGGACTACCGGTTATATAAATCTAGGGAAAGTGGAAGAAGTCATGGGTATGTGATGCCCTAGTTTATTGTATTTATGTTTTTCTCTCACATTCAACATTGTATGTATGAAACCCCCACTAGTGTTTTAGTCCAAGTTGGAGTTTATTGGGTTGTATGTCCTAAAATTCGTGGTTTGTAAACATTAAACATATTATGTTTTACAATAAAATTGTTATTGAGGTTATTTTGTAAAAATATTATTGAATATGTGAATTGTACCTTTTTACTCTAAATCCAATAAATTATAGAACCCTTGGTTATAGTATGAATACTTGAACTTTACGTGGAGACATAAAAGTGGATTAAGTTTGAGTATATAGCCAAAACGATCTATAGTACATGGATAAGGCTGAATCGTTTATAGTATATGATACAGACGATGTGATCCTGAATCGTTCATGTGGAGATATGCGAGTGGGGGCATCGTATGCAATGAGTTTGCATAAGACCAGATCACGAAATAATCACTTTTACTTTATAATATCGTTTACTGATAAGACTGATTATTTCAATTCGATGACCTAGGTAACTTGATCTTAATCTTGAGCTAACTATGAACTTCTATTTATTTGGGATTATCCTTTAATTTGTATGAGTGAGAGTGGCTCAATATCACCGACTCAATAAGCCTTCCATTTTAAGGGTAAGACCGGGTAGATAGTTGGGGACGTAGTTTTGAAAGATGGAATTCTCTCCTACCTAATCCTAGGGATAGTAGATAGTTTTTTTCTCTCAAGTGATGACTCTGGGACTTGAAACAAAAGCCCTACCCTCTCAATGGCCCGAGAGGGACTCAGTTTAATGGTTGGACCACAAACCAATTGTTCATAAGAGGATTAGTGGGACTTTAGGAGCAAGATGTAATTACAAGGGTAAAATAGTAATTTTGACCCAACAATATTATGAACGACCTGTGAATGACCAAATTACTAAATATGGTTAAATCAAGTGGACATAAATATATCTACGTGAGGAGAGTGCAACTACTGGGCTTTAGTGGAGTGTCCCGATAGTTAACGAATGTTGATTAATTAGGTTAAAGAGTAGCCGGTTAATCTTGGATCGTTGGAGCTCATGATCTGTAGGTCTATTAGGTCCCCTTACTAGCTCATATCGAACTAAACCTTAGGATAGTGTAATGAGAGAATTTAAAATGTTCAAATTCGACTTAAGGAATTATAGTTGATTATATGCGATATAATTAACGCAAATTACATAGTTCAATTGTTGAATTAAACGAAATTGGAGAGTTGTAAATATCATGAATAATGATTCATGTTCGGGATTGGTGTTTTAATTAATTTAATATTTGATAGTAAATTAATTTGATTAATTAAATTGTTTAATTAATCATTTAAAATTAATTTTATTTAAAATTAATTATTAGAATTAATTTTTGTTAAGAATTGGTTTTAAAGAAATTAGTTTTATTTAAAATTAATTATTTGAATTAATTTTATTTAAAATTAAGTTCCGAATTTTGAAAATTCAAAAATTAAGAAGATTCATTTGAAAAAGAATTTTTTGAAAATTCAATTTTTAAATAAAATAAAAGGGTTAGTGAAAAAATTCAAAATTTCTCACTAAACCTAACATCTCAAATCTCAATTGAATAGTGCTCAATTTGGTATCATCTTGAGGTTTATTTTGTTTTGCATGAATTCTTCTATAAATAGAAGAAATATTTGCTGAAAAAACTTCATGCATCTTTTAAATTTAAGAGAGAATAGTTCTATCTAACTCTTTGACACCAATATTCTCTCATACCTCAAGATTCCCTTCAATTACATCACAAATTGGATCCCACAATCTGTTCTTAGGCTAAAAAATAGTGGGGAACTCTAGTATTAGTCCAAAAACCGTTCGTGATTAGAAACGAGCTAGGAATTTCATCAATTTGAAGTTCTACAAAGGTTGTATTCTGAAACCCTATTTTCTTCCTTTGAACATGCATGATTTAATCCTAAAATTAATGTAGTTAGAGTGCTTAAAGTCCTGATTTCTTTCGCATGTGCGTTGTATACTCTTACACCTGGGTCTTTCTTCTTAATAAGTAAGTTACCTGTGATAACCACCTCTTGCTTGACCATCTCTTATTTCTTTTCCTCTTTCTCAGGAACTTCAACTTTGCTTTCCTTGGGAATCTCAACGCAAACCTTCTTGCCCTTTGCATTAAGGTATTTTCCATCAGAAGATTGTACAGATTCGACCACCTCCTTAAGTGATCCTCTCTAAGCAATAGTCATATATTCCGGACATATATTGTAGGGACGCTTCCTCTTTCCTGCTTTACTTTTTTTTTTTTTTTCTTTATGTATACCATGCGTTTGTTTCTAATTCCTGCTTGGATTCTTGTTTAGTATTGAAATTTTAAGTTTGTGTCATGTTTGTTTCCTTTGCATGCTTTTGAATGACTATTTGAAAACCAACCTAGTGGATTAAAAAGATTTGGGGTACTGAATTAAGGCATTAGAATTAGGTCAATGCATATCTATCCG
Organism: Benincasa hispida; assembly: GCF_009727055.1. Taxonomy (NCBI): domain Eukaryota; kingdom Viridiplantae; phylum Streptophyta; class Magnoliopsida; order Cucurbitales; family Cucurbitaceae; genus Benincasa; species Benincasa hispida. Next base: position 57,149,656 of record NC_052349.1, read on the forward strand.
TTGGAAGAGGAAAAGGTGTTATGGGGAGTTGAACCACTTGAGTGTTTGGGTGACCCAAGGCGCCTCTATTGAGATTCACATTTAATGCATAGCCTACACATCACCCATATACGAAACTGTCAACTCTATCCCACACTTTCTCTCTCCCTTGCGTTTCCTTATAAAAGGTATTTATAACCTACTTCACTTTCTTTTTTCTTCTTTCTTCTTTCGACTCTCAAACCCTAGCCTTTCAGAATTCCCAGGTTCTCTCGCTGCTCGACCGCCCTCACCAAGCATCCTTCTAAGCTTTTGAGCCCTTTTCAATGGAGCACAATTTCAGGCGCTTCAGACAGTCAAAATGCGTCCCTGAACGTCACTAGAGACTTACCGGTAAGCTCTTTTTCCTCCTCCTTTATTTGTCCTTCACTCTCATCCTCGCTGTCCCCTTCATCGAAGCCCACTGCTTTATCCAAACATTCAACTGCTTCGTCTTCTTCTCGAAAAACCACCATCTGGTCCAAATCCACCACCCAACCTAGGCCATCCATCCAACCAACTCTCGTGAAGCTAGCCCAACGACCGTCCATCTCCTCTATTAACCTCCAAACCCCCAACCTTCCGTCTCTTCATCTGCCAGAATTCCTAAGTCCACAGCTTCTTCTAAACAAACGTGGCAACCTACATCCGAAGGCCCTGCCAAATTCTTTGCCACCAAGCCTTATAAGAAACCAACCCCTCCACCAACCATCCAAATTATCACACCAAACATTCTGATGCATCTTCGAACCACTCCATCACTTGTCGTGCATCCGAAAATTCCCCTAGCCATTGAACCACTGGCCACTATCTTCCCCATCGAAATGGCATAGCCTTACCTTGTCTCCTCACCAGACTCCCCACATACACCCACCAACACCCGACCTGTTACACTACCTCAACCATCTGGTGATCCTCCAAGTTCCAGCTGTCCTACATTAGAACTTACCCCACAATCCACTGACCCTAATGAGCTGACTTGTAGAGATGAGAAAGAGGTCTTTGGACCAATTCTAGCTAGCCTTGATCAAAGGCAAGTTTCTCAGATAGATCAGATGATGCATTGAGACAACATTGACACATTGGTTGAAGAAGAACCTAAACATCAGAGGGTCATAAGTGCCTCAAATCCAGTGGACGAGGAGATGGACGATGCTGACAGATATGTTATAATGCTGGAAGAAGAAAATGAAGAAAGAATGTGAGGAGTTGGCCCCAACGCATTAGAAGGGCCATTAGAACAAATGTCACGAAGAAAGAGGCATCTTATAATTGAAGAAGATGATGAAGAAGAAGAAAATCAAGTTGGAATTGGACCTGTGGTTGCAGCGCAGGAAAGCAGCTCTTCGAATTCGAGTGAGCTGGAATTCACGTAGGAAGAACACAAACCTGCGCGTCAAGGACAAAGGAATAGTGCTCTTAAAAGAGAGCTTGAGGAAGAAGTAAGGACGTTGGCCCATGAGGCAAGGAGATATAAGGAAGGTGACAAAGGAAAGAAGGTGGCAGCTGCATCAACAAAACAAATCAGATGAAGAAAACGATAATTCTATGACATTTTCGTCAAGAAGGGCTTCTTTATGGATGCAACACATTGCCAGAGTACATCATTGACACGGTCGATGTAATGGGTTGGCGTCAATTATGCGTAAGACCAACAAATATTTGGCCCCATCTAGTCTACACCTTCTACGAAAGTGAGTTTGATGAAAAGAGAGACGCGACATTGGTGGAGAACGTAGTCATTCACTTTTCTTCCAAAATTATCAACGAATCACTAAGTTGTTGAGATTTTCCTATAAAAGAAGATACCACCTTCAGAATCATAGTTAGACACCTTAGAGCCCAGACAGTTAAAAACTTTCTTCAGCACCAGTAGATAAACTCTGTTGTTGGCAAGCAAAAAGTTGGAGGGAAGACACCATTTCACCGTTGATCAAGAGGTGCTGTTGGAGAGAAGCTTGAGAGAGATATCTTCTTTAACTCTCTACCACGTTGGTTGTAGCAAGCATTAAAAATAAGTCAAAGAGGACAAGAGATTGAACTCTGCGACTTAACTTCTTCTTTTTACACTTCATTTCCATTCACCATTTCACTTCATTAAGCTGAGGTGGTTTGTATAAACACTTATTATCTTTAATTCAATCTTATCTTTGGCCATTTATCACTTCTCCATCTGTTTACCTTCAAAATTGTCTATTTGTGAATTTCCTGACTTAATGAGAGCATGAAATATGTAGCTTAAATATCCCTTATTATTTGATTAAATTGATTAAGTAATTAAGTCACTCGAGAGAGCGATTTAACTATTGAATGCATTAAGTCAGGGTGTAAAGTAAGTCTGGATAGAGTTACTCACATCTTTCACCTATTCTTTATGACTAACACATGCACCCTAGAGATAAGATTACATGTGGCTTTCGCATCGAGAGATGCTGAACTTAACATGAGCTAAAGAATAGAATTTTCAATGCATAACACATACATTTAAATTGTAAATAAGCATCTGTATCATCTTCATCTCATCTTCATTGTGCTCACATACGCTTGCTAAACTCGCTAGGAAATCAACCCATACCACTTGCACTTAGAACCATTATCCATAAATCCATTTCTCCCTCTGAACTTCTATTTCTTCTTGCATGCATGCCATTAGCTTAGCGTAAATAACAAAAAATTCTCAAGCTAATTAGGAAACATCTGTATTAGATCAAAAAATAAGGTCTGCGTTAAAACATTCTAGAGTCCCTGGGTTCGCCCTTGGACTTACCAGGAAACTTAAGTTAGATTTATACTTGGGTCTAACTTGAGAGAACTTGTATGCATTTACAAGGTGTGAACGCATCCACTACCAATGGATCACCTGATCTTCTTACCAAAAGAGATCACTCCATCATCCATCTCTATTCATCATAGTCATACATCACCATTCTCTCTAAGTACTTCAGGTGTTTGTGCGGATCCTCAGTATGTTCAGAAAAGAAGGTTGTAAGTGAATGAGACAAGTTTTGAATTCAAAATTACCTATGGTTTTAGGATAAGTGTTGTAGAGGGGCTACTAAGTAAAGTCAAGTGCTAAAAGCTCCTTCAGGATGAGCTCGACATATTGCGCCATCGTCTTTTGTTCAAGCTCTTATTCAAAATGTTCTTCTTCATTTGTGCCTTCTAAATGGATCTATTTCCTAAAGCTCTTCGTTCTCTAGCTTCTGTTCTTCGTTTCCTTTCCTCCCTACCAAGCTTTCCAAAATACAGTAAAGAATTTCAATCCTAGGAGGATCGGGTCATACAAAGAAGGAAAAACTCAAGAATGAACAAAGAACCAAAAACCTTTAAAAACAATCCTTGGCTCCCGAGAAACAACGCCAATTTGGTCATAGTGGATTTTGTTGCCAAATCCGGACGAAATAATTATCCGTATCACCACAACAAACTGCTAATCTTAGTGGCAAAACCGGGTCGAACATAAGGAGTGCTATAATTTCTTTATTTGTGTTTTCAGCCCAAGTATAACTGAAGGGGGTTTGTAAAATTGTTTTGTTGCCAATTAAATTAAAATGCATGAAAATAAAATTAAATGCTGAAATTCAATTTGAGAAAGCCTAGCTTGGGTTCTGATGGAATACACCTATTCAATATATTTGATCATAGAATTCTCCTTACTAGAGACATACAATTAATTTTACCTAACCGAATTAATTGGAACAACTAGTTAATCTGTCCTAATTAACTAATTAGACCAATTTAAATCGATGAACAACATGTAAATTCAAATTGACCTAATTGCATTAAGATCTAAGGCAAAGCTAGGTTGAATATTCAACAATGAACAACCTTAATTAAATATTCAGTTGATTCGATCTTAGGTCGGTTAAAATAATGCTCATCTAGGTGATTTGCAAGCTACCCTAATCTATTGCTTCTAATTGATTAATAAAAGATTAAATGTCACATATCAAAAGCTAATAAAAAGAAACAATCATAACATTCCCAAGTGTCAAATCTTATAATCATGAACATTCAAGATTGAATCAAATTCGAAATTACAAAAAAAAAAAAAAAAAGTTAGTTCAAAATCTCACAAACAATCAAATAGGTGAAAATTCCTAAAGACCCAAGTTAGATCGAGTACCTTAGCCCATAATAGTCATGGAAAATGCCAAGGTGTCTTGATACATTCTCAAACTAAAATAGAAGAAAAGTGGAGAGAAATTAAAGTAGGAGACGACGAGAACCATTAAAAATCAAGACTCTCTGACCTAAGCGATTGAAAAAATAATTTATAGTCATAGTCGCAACATTGCAACGTTGGTAGGAGCGTTACAATGCTCTTACCGAAAATCATACCTCAAGCGTACGACAATCGTTGCGACGCTGCCCTAAATCCGTGTGTTCTACCTTCTAGTATAGTGATAAGGTTGCGACGTTGCGACATAGGGACATTTTGGTCATTTTTTCTCCTTTGAAGCCAGGATACTCAAATTACCTCAAATTTGCTTCAGATTAATCTTGTTTAACTCCAAATGCTCGATTCTAATTCTTAAGTGCTTGATACCGACAAAATTGCAAAACAAACACATAAAATCCTAGGACAATCCCGAATTAAGCGGATCCATATAGCACATTTTCAGTGCTATCAATGATATATGCAACAATATTCACAACTTCCACCCAAAGAAACTTTTGGAAGGCTAGCATAAGATAACATGCATCTAACATTCTCCAAAATTGTTTTGTTATATTTTTTAGCTAGGCCATTTTGTTGAGGTATTCCAAGGACTGTTAAGTGTCTATTAATGCCAAAGTATGTATTGGTATAAATGCTAAAGAATAATGATAATATCAACTCTTCTACTTATATTGTTGAATTGTGTGGTGTTTGGCATTCTAGACTGGGGCATATCAATTATCATTGTTTAAATAGAATGTTAAGTTTAAGATTATTTCCAAATTTTAACATTGATGATACATAAATGTGAAGTTTTTGTTGAATCAAAGTTTACTAGAAAGCCATTTTCATTTGTGGAAAGAAGTAATGAATTACTTGATTTAGTCTACAGTGACGTATGTGACATGAAAAATACTCCCACATGAGGTGGTAAGAGATTCTTTGTCTCATTCATTGATGATTATAGTAAATATTGCTATCTATATTTATTACATAGTAAAGGTGAAACATTTAGTGTTTTTAAAACATATAAGACAGAAGTTAAAAATCAACTTGAGAAGAAAGTAAAGGTGCTTAGATCATATAGAGTGGTGAATATGAATAATCATCTCTTTATGAATTCTGTGAAGTTAATGGTATAATCCATCAAACTACAACATCTTATACACTACAACAAAAATGTTGTAGTTGATGGAAAGAAAGGAACTTTACAACACATGATTAATTGCATGTTTAATAGTTCAGGTTTACCTCACAATTTTTGGGGGAAAACTTTGCTGGGAGCAAGTTTTATACTAAATAGAATTCCATATAAGAAGACTAATAAGTCGCCTTATTGAAAGAGTAGATGATACTTCGTGCGAAAAGGATCAGTATCTTAATTTTATTTTACAGAATGTTAAAATTGTTAGAGTTAAACAACATGCAGCGGAAGTATCAAGGATCCATAAGCATTCTAATTCACTAATTTTGGCAAAAACTAAAGCATGCTCTTCATAAAAATGGGTTTTCAGAACATACCTTTGATGAACTCTTCAAGAAAATGTCCGTTCAGCTGCTGTCTTCACTTGATATCAACGTGAACCACCTCAAAGCCTTTTCTACTATGCTCTTGGAGCTTTAGGTAGAGTTGTGGGACTCAAGAACAACTTGTAGATATGGAGAAACAAGAATAGCTCACAGCAGCAAGTTGAAGAAAACAACTTCTTCTTCACCGATATTCTTCTCTCAAAATTCTGTATATCTTCCTTTTCTTCTTTTTCTCGAACAACTCCAATCTTCTTTATATATTAAGATGAACATGCAAAGAGATGGAGTGCATGACTTGCAGCTCATGCTTGGAGAATCAAAGTAGAGAAGAAAATGCTTTGTGTGTGAGCATAAAGATGATGATAATGGAGAAAAACCTTTTTCCACTTTGTGCAATCCATGCAAACTAATTTCCATTTTATTTTTAAAACAAAAAACGTTTTAGATCATTTTAATTTAAAAATTGATTTTCTTAAATTAATTTCATAAATTAATTAATTTAATATTAAATATTAATTTTTACACAATAATCATCTTTATATATTTAAATCATATTTAAATATTTATTCTCTTGTTCCGTTTAATTTGAACGTTTCAAATTAATTTCTCAAGCTATCCTAAAGCGTACCCATTTACGAGCTAGTAAGGGGACCTCACGGACCTACAGGATCATGGGCTCCAACGATCCGAAGAATTAATCAGCTAAACTCATTAGACGATCTAACCCCCATTCGTTAACTAATGGGTTGATTCTACTAAAGCCCATAGCTGAACTCCTCTCACTGTGAATATAATATGTCCACTCGATATAACCATGATTAGTAAATTAACCCTTCACAGGTTGCTTGTAATAACAGCTGGGTCGAATCTATGTTTTACCCTCGTAATTACCTCTTATTCCTTAAGTTCCACTGATCCCCAAATGAACAATTTATTTGTGATCCAATCAACAAATTGAATCCTCTCAGGCCAAAATGAGAGGGTGATGCCTCTGTTTCAAAGACCCAGAATCACACTTGAAGGGAACAACCTCTCTACTTACCCTAATCGGGTAGGAGTGAATTCCCTCTTGCACCCTATGTTCCAAGCTATTCTACTGGTCTTATCCCAAAATGGTAAGCTATTGAGCAGAGGAAATTGGTCTATCTCTCCACCGTTTGCAGATCAAAGATAATCTCGAACAAAACAGGATTCATAGTTAGCTTAGGATTAAGGTTAAGTTTACCTAAGTCATCAGCATATCGAAATAGTCAGTCTTAAATAATAAATAACGTTAATAAGTAAGAAGTGACAGGTTTCGTGGTCCGATCTTGCACAAAACTCATTTGCATAGGACACCCCCACTTCTCATGTCTCAACATGCACGAATTAGGATCACTTCGTATGTAGCACTTTACAACTCTTTGCAACAACTACAGAATAGGCCGCATCCAATAGTGTTACCAGAATAAGGTACCCAACCTTTATTCATATACTATAGATCATTTTGACTATTTACTCGAACCTGATCCACTTGTATGTCTCCACATAAAGTTCAAGTAGTCATATAATAGTCAAGGGACTTAGGTTTATTGGATTTCTAAAGAAAACAATATATTCAACAATAACTTTATTGAATTCTCAGAATAAGTTCTAATGTTTACAAACCACGAGTTTTAGGACATAAAACCCAACAAACTCCCACTTGGATTAAAACTCCAGTGGTAACTTATATATATGATATATAAGACTGAGTTTCTAAGTTCTATAGAGAAATACAATAAACTAGAACATCCCATACCCATATTTTTTGTCATTTGATATCTCGTACCTGATATTTCTCTCACTTGCCCTAGGTTATTAACCGTTGGTATTTCTAGTCTTACTAGATGATTCTTAAACACTTTAGCCGAGAGAATCATTGTAAACATATTAGTATACAAATAGGTTTCTTATAGGGAATTCATCTATTTCTTAATAATGACTAGGAAACACATTTTCCTTTCACTATATTGAGGTACTTTCAACTCTTTGATTAAGATGGTCTGACCTACTTTAATAACTCTTGTTAACAGTCAGAGCTAGAAATTTTAATTTCATTATACTTTGATCTTAGCCATTTAAATATCTGAATATTTGCTGATGGCTATTAACAATTTGATTCTTAACAGAAGTTGCTATGAGATAGAACAAACATATTTCTTGGAAAAACATTTCATTTATAACAAAAAATATGTACAAAAGGTTAATTAAAAGATTTAACAAAAACAAGTAATTTACATCTTCATCAGCAACTTCTCTTACTGGATGAGCTGAGCAAACGGTCTCCAGGGACAAGTTAGCCTGGCTACCTTTTTCTACTCTCTTCTGAACAAGATACTGAGGGTAGTGTCTCCTCCAATGCCCTTCATCGTTGTAATGGAAACATTTTTCTTTGCAGCGCTATCCTTGCCTTTCAATCCAGTAGGCTTCTTCTTCCCTTTCCCTTTGCCTTTCTTCACAAGAATACTCTTACTCTTTGAAGAGAAAGCAACTTCCGACTTAGAGAACATTCCTCTCTTCTCAGCAGAAGTAACATTTCCTTCTGACACCAGATCCTTTGTTTTCAACATTGTTCGGTAAGCCTGTAGCTCATTTAGTAGAGTAGTCAAATTTTATTCGATTTTATACATCAAGACATTGGTACAAAATTGCAGAAAACTCTTTGGAAGAGATTCTAGGATAAAGCTAACTTGACTTCTCTCGTCCATCATAGTATCGTTCACTTCAACCACATTAAATGGACTATCATGTCCAGGACATGTTCACGAACATTGGTCCCTTCTTTCATGCGACTATTGTAAACGTATTTGATAGCATCATGCCTCAGGGTGAAGGACGACTGTCCAAACATCCCTCTTAGAAATTCCATAATCTCCTTGGCAGTATTCATACCCTCGTGTTTTTTCTCCAAAACGTCAGACAGGCTGGCAAGAATATAAGCACGGGCTTTATCATTAGCCTGATCCATTTATCAAACGCTTCCCGAACAGTTCGGTTGGTATTTGAGCTAGGAATGGGAGGACATTCCTCCGTTAAGACAAATCTCAAATCGTCTATTGTGAGTATTGTATTCAAATTTGATTTTCATTTTACATAATTGTCCCCAATCAGTTTGTCCAAAGCCAACAATTGTATAATAGAAGTCGTCATTTTGAAATTATAAACAAATTTTATAAGTGAATTGCTTTTAAATCCAATCAAGTTTTAGCAAAGTGATAATGTATCCATAATCATTATTTTTTGCAAGGATACTTAAGTGATTTAGAACAAATGCTACCATGGGGCAGTCAAGAATTCCTTCACAAAAGTAAGACAGTTTTTGACCAAATACTATCTCCAGAATAACTCATATTTCGATAGTCATTTAGTTATTGTTTTCGATCAAGATCATTACTAACACTTAGTAGTTATCGTTTTCGGTCAAGACCAAATACTATCTCCACTGGAGGTAGCCGTTCCAATAATACTAATCTTAAAATTTTACCATTATCCTTGAAAATCTCCTTTATTAATCATTAGGCCACTGCCCTCCTTTATTTTTAGGAGCACTATTCTAAATTAATCCAATAACATCAATAAAAATAAAAACTGATTTAATTACTTGCAAACTAAGTTTATACTAATTTTTAACAAACTTATGTGCCAATTTCTAACATAAACCTTTAATTTTATCAAATTACTTATTAAAAACTTTGAAATACTGTAATATTACTTTAAAATGGAATTAATGTCGCAATTTTCACGTTTTCTATAGAACTGTTAGGAAAAAAAATTAATGTGCAGTATGTAAAGTATATTTTCATGTGCATTTGACTGAGGATGAAGAAAAAATTTAAAAAACAAGTTTTTCTCCCCTAAAAAAAAAAAAAAGAATTTTAATATAAAATAAAGTTATATTCATATTTTTAATAAAATTAGAAAATTTTCACGATAGATTCCGAATACAATTCACTATAAGCCCAAATAAATAAAAACTGATCTAATTTTGAATGAATACGATACCAAACAGAAATATATGTGGTGGGATTTAATTAAAATAAAAAAATATATTTTCTTTCCCTAACTTTTAGGGGTAGTTTTTATTTAATTTCTAAATTTTAAGATATTATACTTTTATTCATGAATATGAATTGATTACTATTTAGTCCATAAGTTTTAGAGTGTTGTATTTTATACTATTTAATTTTGAATTTTGAATCATGGAAACTCGCTTTTGTTGTACTATTTTTTCAATTTGGTCCTAGAACTTCAAGATTTATATTTTTAACCATGATTTTTCATTTGATTTTAATGTATGTTAATTATTTTTTTTAAAAAAAATTAATTATAATTAAATTAATTTTCACTAATTTTGCAATTACTATTAAATTTAATAAAAAAAATTCACACTATATTATTTTAAATTAACTAACTGAAAAAATTAACATCATAAATTCTAAAGTAGGTATTAATAAAAGCAAAATATTGAAATCTAGGACCAAATGAACATGAAACTCAAAAAAGATAAAAATAAAATTAAACTCAAAACTCAAGAATATAAAAGCATCACACATTTTTTAATTAAATTTCAAATAGAAATTAGACTCAAAATTTCAAAACCAAAATAATATATATATATTTTTTCCATAAGAATAGCTCCTACGCTCTAATGAAAGAGCAAGAGCGAGTATTGACAAACACCACCTAGTTATGATATCTTGGAGTGCCTAGTGATTCATTTCTCCGCTCGTTTCTTGATAAAAAAAAAATAAATAAAGAGCAAGAGCGAGCATTGGACAAACATCACAACACAATTTCAAACACACACAACTCAATTTGTTTACCATACAAAACACTAATTATCATAATTGAAGTGCCAATGCCACATCTTATAAAGTAAACCTTGTCTAAAAACATCTCTTTAAATTTGTTTAGATTGTAGATATTATTTTATGGGTATAAATATTGAATATCTAAAATTTAAATATCTAGATTAATTAATATTTGTATTTGTATAGGCATGTATGATAATTAATATCTTGAAGTTAAATATCTATGTATGATTTACAATTTTGTTTATAAAAATTAAATTAAATAATTACTTTATATTAAATGTAGAAGAAGAATAATTAATGAAGTCATAAATTAAATTTAGAATTATTTAACATATTGTTATATTAATAATCAATAATATAATTCTATATTAAATAGGTTTTTAGAAACAATATATTAAATGGTTAAAGATAAGATAAAATATTAATTATAAATATATTGATTGAAATTTATTAAGTCTAAACAATATATTTATATATTATAATTAATTAATTCAATAATTAGACTATATATTTACTTTTCACCTCATCTATGTCAGATGAATTTAAATTTCCATGAATAATAATATCCTGAATTTAAAAAAAGAAATTATATGTAACAAATAAAAGTATTATTATCAGATTGGAATTTCATGACAAAACTTATAAAACATAAAGGGAATCAACAAGAAGATCGTACCCAAAATATCATAGATAACGATTAAGAAAGTCGTTTTGTTTAAATTGACTTTCTTTTAAAATATTTGTAAAATTTAGCCATATATTTGAAAATAGATGTCCACAAACGAAGAGAAGAGATTAAATTTATCGTAACCTATCATACTAATATCGAAATATAGTTGGATTGATGTAATGAATAGGATGTTGATTACTTTTTGATTGAAGTTTGGTTGGGTGTAATTAAGTAAAGAGAGATTATTATTATGTATAGAGAATTGTGGTTAGGTTTTAGGGAGAGGCAGTGAGGGGGCATTGCATTGGCATATGATATACCAAACAAAAGGAGGCATCGCTATCCTTGCAGAGTCCCCCATCCCGCCGGCCCTAAACATTTTTATGATATTTATAAATATTATACATTCAAACATTATATTATATTTTATAATATAGTTGGTGTGTGTGTGTATTGGTGATAATTTTATGGGATCGGCTGCCCACTGTCACTCTTAATAATGCTATTATTTATTTAAACCCCCACATGTCTTTATGCTATCCTATGTTCCTATGCTATACTACACCGCTATCCCATAGCCCCTCTCTCCCCCACACCCTTCTTTGCTGGTTTTGTGCTTATAAAATCACTTCAATCTTCTAGTCTCTTCTTGTGATGATTTTTCTTTTGAAATCATCGAGAAGACTTTGTATCAATGATGATTCTCTTCACTTATATTATATACAATCACTTTCTTCTATAACTACTTTGTTTCTTCTTTTAACAATTCAACTCTAAGAAGAGTTCATTTTAGAAAAAGAATGGAGGTGTTTTGACTACGTGGAATTGTTAAGTCTGAGGAGTTGTTTAGTCGTGGAGTACTTCATAATGTAAGAAGTTAATAAGAGAAACGTAATAAATTAATGATAATCTTAAAAGTAGGCCCATTTGATTACGTTGGGTGTTGTTTACTTGTGTTTCGTACTCGTACTGATATCTGGGGTATCCACTTCCAAATATGCAATAGAAAATTGATTGATGAGCGAATGGTGTTCAATCTCGTACTAAAATTTGGAAATTACGTCGATACGGTTACGATTACTGTTATTGTTACTATTGCAATATAAAAATTATGACTTTGTCACCTTCATTGTTACCGTTATCGTTTGACCTTAAATGATAATGGTAACAGTAAATGTGACAGATTCATAATTTTAAATAAACGTGATATATATAAAAAAAAAATACGTTTGCAGTGATTGTTATTCGTTACGATTGATCTATCAATGAAATCTCATTATTATTATACCAATTTTCATTACGTGGTCTTAAAACTTTTAGTCGTGGGCCTTACAAATTCTTTGGTGGAGTGGTCCTAAGTGATGGGTGGTGTATATCAATACTTACTAATTACTCAACCCTGAAAAAGTGTTTGATCATCTATATTTATGTGATTTCAGATTGATCTGTGAAATTTGCTATACTTCACTATAAGAATTTTAGACTATTGATGGTTATTTCACTCAACACAACAAAATACGTCGACTAGATTCAACTTTTGCCCACACGAAAGAGCGTCCACATAGCCACTACCGACGCTTTTTGTAAGATTTTTCTTCTTTCTTTTTCTCGTTTAACAAATTCAGCATGGATCATCTATATCTGTCCACACTCTTTTATCTAAAATCAAGATCAAGTAGCTTATTATCTAATTCGAGGCTTTTCATTTTCAGCTTTTATACTTGTTATAATTATTTATTTCTTATTTGTTTCACCATCATGCTTTCAAAACTTTCTACTTGTTATAATCAAAAGTAAAATTGTGAGAACTTATATCTAAAATAAACAATATCAGAAATAATCTTGTTCATAAGAAGAATATATATGGTCTAGAATGGGGAAGACATGTAATTTTCCCCAATTCTATCTGTATTTTGAAATTCTTTCCTCTAGTCTCTCATTTGATTACCTTTTATATTTCTGCCAATTAATAAAGCTCCTGTGTCTTTTTCACAAAATTAAAATAGTAATATTAAAATAATTACCATATATCAAAGTAAGAATTCTTATATAAGTTAAATCCTCTTTTCTCAAACAAACTTGATATGAACCACATCAAATTATTATTTATATTTTGATTTGATTTAATTAAATAGGGACACTTTTGCAACTTTGATATGATTGATGATGAGGCTTTAGGATTCATAGGAAGGTTAATCCAAAGAATTGTCATTAGGTTGTTTTAGGGATAAATAACGTTGAATTGAATTTTGACCTTTGTGCTTCTTTCAAGTTTAATTAAAGAGAACTTCTTGAGTTTTGTAATTCATGAATTGAGTAGCATGCCAAAAACATTCAAGTGGGGTTGATCATCATATCTTGTGTAGTGTTCCAGTCTTGGGCCAAAAAACTTATTGATCTTTGTCTCAAAAGCCTCGACCATAAATCATCCGTGTCTAACTCAATCGATAAGGTTGAAATGAAATCAATTTGGAAATTTTAGTGTTTGGGAATGATAGATTCATAGATTGAAAGAGTCTCGTTAGGGTTTTTGTATCACAATGAGCCACCACAAGAGGCATTGATGGCATTACAAAGAAAAGGAGAGGAAGAATAAGGGAAAAGAATTAGAGGGTATAAGGAGTAAAGCATATGAAAACAGAAAAAAAGGGAGGGGGGAACATGCAAATATCCAAAGGAGTGGGAAAGAAAGAAAGAAAGAAAGAAAGAAAGAAAGAAAGAAAAGAGAGATGAAAGGGACAGAGTATAGTCAGAGAGAAAGGTGTGTTTGGTTTGAGAACAAACAATTAATGAGGAAGGATATGAGTTGAAATAAGAGATATCCCATTTAGTTAGAAGAAAAATAAAATAAAAAGCTACAAAATTTGGCCAAAAAAGAAGAAGAAGAAGCTTTGTGTTGGGCATCAGTGGTACATATATAAAAGAAAGAGGGGCAGCCCTACCTACCCTTTCTGCTACTATTCACTGCATGGCCTTTGTTTTAGCTGCTGCTGCTGCTTCCCCCCTACTGCATGCCCTCCACTCAAACTCAACACTCATTTAAACACTAATCAATGAATTATGTGAGAATATCTAATGAATTTTACATTATTGCTACACATCATTATTATCCTATACTTTTACCCTATATTTCCCTACCCTATATATATATATATATCTATACTCTACACACATATCAACAATATGAAATATGCCATTTTTCAACTCTCCAATTCCCTTAACCCTTTTAATATTATTTCACCCTCCTCCAATTGCAAAACTTCCATTTCCATGGATATATGTTTCAAAAATAACTTTTTTTTCTTTGGGTTTCTACGGTTTTGAATTGGTTTCTAGTTTTCAAAACGTTATGGTTTTAGTCATTGAGTTTTGAGTTTGATTTCAGTTTAGTTAGTCATTGAGTTTTAAGTTTCGTTTTAATTTAGTCACTAGATTTCTAAATATTTTAATTTTACTCTTGAGATTTGAATTTTGTTCCAATTTATGATCTTTAAGTTTTAAGATTTATACTTTTGACATCATTTTTTCACTTAATATTTGCTTTCTATCTCTAACGTTGATGTCCTATTAATCAATTTAAAAAGAATTATAAGAATTATAATTAATTAATTTTACTAATTTCATCATTGTTATTAAAATTAAATTTAAAATTTTACTTCATAATTATTTTAAATTAATTAATAGACATTAATACCAAAAATTAAAAGTAAATATTTAGTGAAAAAATGAGGTTAAAAGTATAGATTTTGAAATCTGAGAACCAAATTAAAACAAAATTCAAATTTCAAGAGTAAAATTGTCTTAACATTTAATTTTGAAACATAGGGACTAGAATGAAATCAAACTCAAAACTTAAGGACTAAAAATGTAACATTTTGAAACTTAGAGACTAACAAAAGAAATTAAGCCCAAATCTTATGGACCAAAGATGTATTTTTTTCAAAATATTATTGCACAAATGTAAAGATTATTTTGAGGTCATTTTTTGGATCATCAACATATCCTTCAGGATGGTACCTCTTTGAATTCACCATTTTCTTGAATCAAATTTATTGAACTGTTATGGATCGAATGTTTGTTAGTGAAATATACGAGATTTCATCTCAAAATTAATAAACATTAAGTTGAGTATCTCATGTATTTTATAAAGATATGTAATATCTATCTATTTTTTCAATCCGGAATCCTCAACAAAAGGATGTTGTACCAACTCTTTTTTACCATTCTACAACTCAAACATGGGTCTTAATTAGTTCATTTGAAGTTAGTTTAATGGATTATTTGTTAGTTAACTTTCTTTTTTCATCCAATATATTTTGATTTTTCTTTTAAAAATATTTTTAAAAATGTTTCTTGTATCTTTAATCCTACCTCTCACTCTCAATCAAGTAGAGATTAGATAATGGAACCAAAAATAAAGGATATATGTAGTCTATTGTTTAACTTTGGGAGTGTTATTCTTCTTAGAATATGTTGACTAGTTTATAATTTGAGTCTTCTATATATCAAAATGAACTCATATTTTGATACACTTTATGCTTTTATTCAATTTGATATAAAAGTATTATTCATTTATTTCTTAATTATTAGATCAATATATAAGAAGGGGTAGATAGGAAAACAAGTTGTATTTTTTAAATTATAAATTAAATTATTAGACCTTGTAAATAAACATGGTCTCCCTCAAAAGAAAGAAAAAAAAAATATCCCTTTTCACTTTTCCAATCTCTATCTAAAATTATCCCCTTCTTTTTAACAAAATACTAGATGATATAGAATCGTTACCGGCACATTCAGATATCTCAATTAGATTAGACACATTCTTAGTATCCTCATCATATTCAAACTTAAAAAAGATGCAAAAAAGACTTTAGTACCCTCATCATGTCCCAAATCCAAAAGATGATGAAAATTGACCATGTATTCAGGAAGAATAATATCTAGCACCAATATAAGACTGACAATATATATATATATATATATATAATTCCCATGGAAATAATAGATCAGGTAGTGGTAAATATTTTTTTAAAAAAAATATTGCTAAAGCATGTTAGATTGTTTTACACAATAGAGAGAAACTAGAAAATTTAACATTGTCAAAACTAGATACACACCTTGGAAAGTTCTCAAAACCTATAATATTCTCCACCAAACTGGCTTCTTGTGAGTGTGATTGTCAACAAAATGAAGCAACTAATCAGAAGGAAAATGAAGTAATTTGCTTCCACTGTCATATATATATATATCTTCAAAAACTGCACAACACCAAAAAAAAAAAAAAAATGAGATGAACAATATATAAGAACAAGAATTGGATAGATGATTAAGTACAAGTTATTTATATTCAAATCAATATTCCTTCTCAAGAAAAGAAAAAAAAAGTTGTCTTTTTATAGTAATTGTATGTATTTATTGTATCTTACAAGGGAAAAAAGGTCTCTAAGATAAAATTGAGTGAGTTTTGTTGATTCCTATCTAGTAAAACAAATAGGTGCTAGATTTCTGTTTTTTTTTTCTTTTTTTTTTGGCAGAATTTAATTATCAAAATTAATTTGTACTTTATAGAAATAATTATAGTGTCAGGCAAAGCATGCTGCTTGATCCCAGATTTCAATTGAGCAATAACATTAATATTTGTCTTCCCATTTTGTCTGTTATGGTTTAACTGCTATGTTTTTTGGTCCAAACAATGCTTTAACATTTTGACCAATAACCCTAAATTCTAGCTAGAGAATTACAATTACTATTTTTTTTTAGGGACAAGGGCATAAAGGAAAGTGGGAGAATTCAAATTACAAATAATCTAACAACCTAGTGCAAATCCTATATATGCCATCAAATATATTTATATATAAAGAGAATCTTAACTCACTATAAGCCAATAATTATATTTTTCAATTTTTGGATTCAAACACTCACAAAAGATACCTATATCTTTATTTTTATTCCCTCCTTAATGCAATATTCAGAGAAAAGTATGGAAAAGGAAAAATTAATACTAACTATTATATGCATGTGTTATAAAATTTCTAATATCACCGGATATAAATTTAAGATACTTTCTTAGTTTTTCTCTTGTGCATCTAACAATGTAAATCATATGTAAAGTTGTAAAATACGACGAATGATAAAGATTTTCCAAATGTTTCAAGTGATTTCTATTGTACTAGTACTCATCATCCTAAATGTTTTTTCCTCATCATCATATATAATATATCAGTAATCAATAGAAAATTTCTTATACAAAAACATTATTATATAATCACTACATTGTCAAAGCAAGAAAAATATACAAAGAACTAAAAAGCTAGTTGTTCATATCTCAGAATTTCAAGGTTTAAGTGTTTTAATTCATGTCAAAACAAAGAATGGTATGAAAAAGTATAACCAAAATATCTGAGAAAACAAAAATAGACAATCTGTTGTGGGAGTACTAGTAGTATAATTTTATGAACCACGTTCATTTTTTTGAAATATTAACACGACAAGAGGCATCAGAGATGCACCGAAACATCTCAATTAGGTTGATACCTCTCTAGCACCTTCATCATGTTCCAAGACCAAAAGAGATTCATAAACATTGGAAAGATACAAAAGCAGGCTAGAGGAAAGCTCTTAAAAAACAATAAACCAGAAACAAGACTGTTTTTTTCTTTTCTTTTTGAAAATTTTATGAACAACATTCATGTTTATGTTTCACGAACGTTGTCAAACGGAACTTAGGTATTTCATTAAACTACTAACCTGAGCATATATTCTATACTAATTAAGACATATCTTTAATAAAAAAAAGAGTTATATTGTTGTAATAAAAAAATCATATCATTAAGTTTCTATATCTAGCCATTCAAGTTACATAAAAAACACAGAATAATAGAAAAGAAAGTACTTGCCCCATTAAGAGCATAAATGCTAAATATTTGATACACAATAAATACTTAAATTAAGTTCTCTTTTTGAAATTGAGAAATGGTATATATGTGTTTTTGTGTGTAACTGTGTAATTAATGACCTGAAAAAAGTGGATTTTGGTGATACATAAACTTGGCTAACTAGTCATTGGTTCACTCTATTAATTTTTTATTTTCATTTGCATCCTTCAATTATTGTTAATTGATTTGCACCAGTCCCACCAAAAGTATTAAAAAATATGTCAGATATAATACTGCATGTTTAAGAACTATCATTTTAAAAAATTATTACACCAATATTCATCATCATTCAATGTTGATTTTCATAACTTGAATCACATTTTTTAAGGTTTTACTATTAGCATATACATCTAAAACAAGAGAAATAGAATAGAAAGAACAATAATATTGCTAATGATACTCACATCAAGACTTTTTTTTTCCTTTTTTTTTTAAAAAAAATAGAATATGAACAAAAAAAACAGTGAAATGACACAATTGCTACAAAATTGGCAATAGTGAGAAATTAGATGGAAAAAAAGAACAAACAAATTTTTACTATTCAACAAAAATACACAAATCTACCTTTCATTATCATTATTACCAGCTAAAGTGTGGAGAGTGGGAGAAAAGAAAATTTATCAAAAAAGATCATCCGATTTTGTATAACCATTGAATTTATAAGAAGAGAAAGATAAAAGTATCTCGAATTTATATCTAATGGTCATTAGCAAACTCAATGTAGATTCTTGAAGGCAAATCTTACTAAAGGGCAAGTACATTGAATAATTCTTTTGTTTTTTTTAAGAGGTCATGTTTATTGTAATGAATCGATTTTTTTTTTTTTTTAACAATGTGGGGTATGGGAGAATCGAATCTCCAATTTTGAAATTGATTGTATAAATTCATGTTAGTTGAGCTATGCTTATGTTGACAATAAACTAATAAAATGTGAAGATGAGAATGTGCATATTAATTTAATTTAAATTCTATGACATTAAACTAACCTTTTAAAAGGCCATCTCTCAGAAACACTTTTATCTGTCAAAACCTGCATGGGCTTTGCCATTTTTCCAAGGAATTAGAGACAGCAATCACCACCTATAAGAACATAAGAAACAAAATTTAATTCCAAATGTTAAAGAGAAACATGGAATATATTGGATTGAGATGATCTTGAATTAATTTTTTTTGACAGAACATAAAATTAACATCATTTCTTTATGTTCTCCATTAATTAAGCTTACATGCTCTATGGACTCTTGTTGCTGAAGTTTAATCCAAAAAGACCCTACAAAAAAACTTGAGATTACAAAACCAAAAAAAAGAAAAGAAAGAAAGAACGACTATGCAGCTAAAACTAAAAATTAAAACTATAACTCAACATTTTACACATCGATTTTCCTTGTTCATATGTGTTTGATGTAAAATTGAGTGGCTAATGATTCAAGGAGCCATAAAAATTAAAGGGAAAGAAAAAAGAAAACAACTCACCGTTTGATTTTCATCTGCATTTGTCCAAGAAGCTTTGTTTTTTTTTTTCTTTGGAGATGTGGATTCAGTTTGTCAAGTTCCAAAATCAAAAGACGACGACATCGGCGACTTCCCTTTCTCGAAAAACTCCATGGTTGTTGATATGTTGTTATTGTTTGTTGGCATCTGCATCGACATGGGCATCAGCATCGGCATTGGCATTCCATTATAAACATGGAATTGAGATGACGACGGCGACATTATCGTCATGGAAGTTGTTGCTATGTCACATTCATCATCACCACACTGATCTTCAGATACGGCACATTCCATATTAACACCAAAAAGCCTCAATGTCGTCTTAGCTGCAGCCGTTTTCCCAATTTCACGACGACCACCACTGCCATCACCATCACCACCATTTCCATCCCCTATAACTGGTACCGCCTCTATCTGCAGTGGTGCGGTAGGGGATCTCAAATGGTAAAAAACCGACGATCCATCATATGGACCGTCAAGAATGGGATGGCGATTATGATGATGATGATAATGATGATGATTATAAGTATTATGAAATAAACTCACATTATTATTATTGTGCGGCAAGTGGAGGACGTGGTCCCTATGTAAAGATAAGGGTGTGGCCACTGGATTATTATTCCACTGGCCGTGAAGCTGAAAATGGTGATGATGAGGAGGAAATTGGCCACCACCTCCGCTGCTGCCGCTACCGCCGCCGCCACAGTGGAAATATAAAGGTGTGTCGACCGTCGGATGCGGCGGGCGGCGTCGCCAATCGATAAAAAAACGATCTTTATTATGATGAAGGGGTCTTTGAAAAGAGACAATATCACCAGCATCGAGTCTTTTGTCTTTGACAAAGCGGCTCCAGCCTTTGGTCATCACATAGCTTTGGCTGCTAGTCCAGTAAGAGTAACGGAACCGCCATAGCTTACCACCGCGATCTTCAAAGTTTAAAAGAAGACCTTTTTCGTTGGATGAAGAATCAAGTGGGAAGTACTTTTCAGCATGTTGTTTTGGGATAACTAAACGGTTTAATTTTCCCACATCGCTTGGAGTTACAACCTTGTCAAACATGTGCTCTTTCTCTACAAAAACAGAACAATTGTTATTATTGTTGTTGTTGTTACAAGAGTCTTCCATTTCTTGATCTTGTTGTTGTTGTTGTTCCTCATCATCAAAATCTCTGCTTCTTCTTCTTCTATTGTTGTTGTTGCTGCTGCTGCTTTGAAAGTTGTAGTACTCATGATGATGAAATCTAGAAGATGAACCAAAATCATCCATGAATTTGAAAGAAAGTAATTTAATTTTTATGAAGAAATTGGATCTCAAACAACACACCAAGTAGAAAAGTAGTAGTAGTAGTAGTAGTTAGGGTATATATATATAAATATCTATAGTAAAATTACATATAAGAAAAAAAAGGTAAAGATCCACAAAAGAAAAACAAAAAAATTTGAAGAGAAACAAGAATGAAGCACAAAACCCAGATGGAAAAATTGAAGCTTTTTTTGAAAGGGAGGGTTTTTTTTCTTAGAGGGTATAGAATTAAGGGAACCCAGAAAGGGATATAATAGAGAGAAGGGGGTATGGTAAGGTATTGAATAAATAATAATAACAATAATAATAATTTCTGGTTTTTATTTAATTTCTTTCTTTTGTTTTGGGATTTTAGAGAGAGAGAGTTATGGTAATGAAAGAAGAAGAGGGTCCCCTTGTATTGACCTGGTTGGGCTCATGTGAGGCTGTCTGTGTCAACATCCCTGTAGCCTGGTTTATATATACACTAAGGTTTTTTTCTTTTCTTTTCTTTTTTCTTTTTTCTTTTTTTAATTTAAATTTAAATTTTAAAATGTAATAATATTGAAAATTTAATTAATAATCACAACACCATAGGGAAGTGGCTCAAAAAAAAAAATGACAGCTGTTTTAGAGAGACCATGAGGTTATTATTGGAATATACAATTCCTCAACCGGGCAAAACACTACACAACCCCACATAATTAAGGACCATTTTTATTATTATTATTTTTTTTTAACATTGAATTATGTATGGGCATATGGTCCCTCGATTTACCTTTGAGAGTTGTGTTTTATACGTCTTTGAACTATAAAATGACGTTTGATATATGAGTCCTTCCAACTTTATTAGGCTGTGTCTCGTAGCTAACGTTCCTTTTTAATATTATCAACTTAAGCATAATTTGACTACTGAAAGATACAAGTTTTTGTTTGAACGATCGATATATTTATTGTTGAAATTAAAAAAAAAATTATAAAGTGCTTCTTAATTAATAGATTCTAAACTTTTGATGTCTTGTCCACCTCTAGGTTTTTTAACTTTAAAAATAGGTTAATAAACTTTCAATGATATCTGTGAAAGATAGATTTTCAAACTTTAATAAATATTCAAAAGTTTACATCTAATTAATAGATTCTATTAGCTTCCATAAATTTTTGTATTTAATAATACTTTGAACTTTTTAGTATTGTCTCATAGATTTCTAACTTATAGACACTACCTTTAAATTTGAGTAATAAAAGATGTTTGAATACGTCTATTGATCCTTCGAACTCTAGTATTCCTTTAGAGAAACTTCAACGATAAAAAGTATAAACCTCAGCATACAAAATTTAAGATATGTAGCATTTTCTAAAGTTTTAGAGAACCTATTATTATAATTTTTTAAAAAAATTCAAGCTCTCAAGTGTTTTTCACTTTTTTTTTTTCATCTTTTTCTTTTCAAATTATTACACAATTCCCACACAGCTCCATAGGCTAGGGTTTGACCACCTCACACCCTACTTACTATATATATAAAAATATATATAAAATCAAGATCAAGATCAGCAACTCTTATTTACTTTGTTTTATAATCAACAAAGAGAGAGATGAATGACAAGTAGTTTTCATTAAAGAAATTAAATTAGCAAAATAAGAAGGAGACTTCATTTTCAAGCAGCCACCACAACTTTTCTTTAGTTTAGGGAAACCTTTTTGAGCCAAGGACTCTCACTACCTAAAACCTCTTCCCTTTAGTCTTTTTCTAATACCCCTACCTTTTTTAAATATATATATATATATAGTCAAAATTCAATTTTGACTTTTTTAAAAAAATTTAATTATTGTCTTGTTTGGAAAATATCTTGAAATTCTTTTAGTACAATACAATAGAAATAAAAAATTCGAATCACAGACAAATATTTATATATCAGTTAAGTTATACAACATTCATTTTAGTTTTTGTTTTTATTTTAGGTACAATATATATTTTTTTTTTAAAATTCAACTTTTTCTAAAGTTTTGATTTAAGTTTTCAACCAAAACTTACACAAAATTATTCAAACATTTGCATCTTTGAGTTTTCAGCTTTTATAGCACACAAAGTTCACTTATGGGCGCTTATTTTCCATGAATAATGAAATATTGTAAAATAAAATGTAGTTGTCTTGTAATGTATATAATAATTTTTTTTTTTTTTTGCTGTTTAGGGCCTATCTAATTTGGATTAATTTTCTAGGTATTCAAAAAAATGGCACTTAAAAATGCCTTTTTTTTTAAGTTCTAGAAAATACTGTCAATTCAAACGGACCTTTAATTATTATATTTTAATTTTAATTTGACCTCTCCAAGACTACTTTGATTTTAAAAGTATCAAGTCGTAGTTATTGAATGTGGAAAAAAGATCAAGGGATATAACAAATAGAGTTAAAATATTATCAAATATAACACAATCTAAAAGAATTTGTAGATATAACAAGATTTAGGTCTAGTTTTCGTGGTTTATCAGTGATAGACTATATTTCTTTTCTAAATAAATACTACTATATATTTGATTATTATACTTCTTTCTAATTACATTAATCATTATATTTAAAGAAATTCTTATAAACAAAAATTTCTCCATTAAAGATCTTAAAACGAATTTTTAATGGTGGTGTAAATTGATTTATTTATTTTAAATTTAAATTAATATAATTATACAGATTTAAAATTTTAATTGATACCAACTAAAATTTAGAGATCTAAATCGATTTTATTTTATTTTCAATCAAAGATGGTTACTAAAAATATTAATAAAAAAAAAAGTAGATAGTTACTAAATCAAGCTAAAAGAATATGGCTTGAGTTCGGATATTTTGTTTATTTGAAACCCATGATATTGCTCTCACTTCCGAATTTCGTCCTTAGTTAACTAATTTTTATTAATAGTTTAAAAATCAAGTAAAAATTAAAAAATTAAATAAAATAGTTTTTAAAAACCTATTTTTGTTTTTAAAATTTGGCTAAGAATTTAACTATTGTATTTGATAAAGATAAATCATTGAAAAAATGGAGAGGAAATAGATTTAATTTTTAAAAACTAAAAATAAAAAATAAAATGGTTACTAACAAAGTTTAAAAGACAAGTTTTTTTTTTTTTTTTTTAAGAAAAAATTGATCATAGACTAACTCATCAACCCTATTTATAATATGTGAAAAAAAATGATGTTACATATAATTTCTTTTAAGAAAACTATTAAATATGCAATAGAAAAAACGTTTTAAGAGATTAAATAGATCATTAATTAAAAGCAATAGAATCTAAAATAAAAATCAAGCTCAAACTGTATGATTAAAATGAATTCATAATCCTAATTTGTCCTATGCATATATAAAGTAAACAAACAACAAAGTGAATTAGCTTTTCATATATGTAAAGATAATGTTTGTTGAAAACAACTTGAAGATACAACGTGACAAACCCTTTCCATATTAAATCCCCGCCCGTGAATAAAAAAAATTGGTAAACAACTTTAACTTGTAGTTGGAATTAAAAATTTAAAAGAAAAAAAATCTCTTTCTTATGATTATATATTTATGTTACATTATAAAGTTCCAACACATAAAGCTTTAGTAACTATTTTATTTTTTGTTTTTGTTTTTAAAAATTATAGACACTATTTTTACTTCTAAATTTCTTTCTTTCATGTCTACTTTTTATCAATGGCTTAAAAAATCAAGCCAAATTTTGAAAACTAAAAAATAGCATTGTAGTTAAGAAAGATGCAAATCATTGTCAGAAATGGACCCGAAATAAGCCTAATTTTCAAAACAAAAATAAAAAAATGAAATTGTTACTAAACAGGACCTAAACTTTTAGTTCTATACAGTTTCTAAACTTCTAAAATTTTTAATAGGCTCTTAAATTTATATTATTGTGTTAATAAGTCGTTGAACTTCTAAAATGTCTAATAGATCCATGACATATTAGAAATTAATTTATCTAACATGACTTTAAACTTTCAATTTTGCAGCTAATATATGAGCTCTAAAAAAATATCAAATAGGCCAAGAATTTACTGGACACAAAATTGATAGTTTTAGGACCCTTTTAGACAATTTTTAAAATTTCATATGGAACAACCGTATTTTCAACAATCAGAACAAGCCCTCGGCCCATCTGTGGGAAGATATTATCTAGTATCTACTTAACTACTTTGTGGTGTACCAAACCATTTCTCTTTTGTAATTGTGATCCATCTTCTATTTCACTTAACCGGAAGACATTTCTATAGCCTGTCCTCTTATGTATTTATCAACTTTTGAGCCTCTCTCTAGCTCCTTCTTGTACATTTTTGTGATAAATACATTGTTTTTGGTGTCGAAGCATGATGAGGGTGCTAAGAATTGTGTCAATCTAGTTGAGATATTAGACACAAAATCGAAACTTCAAAGATACTATCAAACGTTTTGTTAAAGTCCAGTGATCAAATAGACACCAATCAATTAAAAGCCCAAATGAGGGATGGGATTCAGTGACTTGGAGAAAAGAAAAAGTCACATTATTATATATATTGACATTCAAAATATGAACATAATTTATTCCCACCCATAATTATAAAATATATATGCTGGCAATTTCAGTTTTAAATTACTCTAAATACTATCATCACATGAACGTTATGGACAGTATTAGTTTAGTAAGTTAGGAACAAGTTAATTGTAATTAATGTTCTAATCTCTTGCTGGTTGTGGATTATCTCTTATCCAATGCTTTATTTAATGGTTAATTAAGGGTACATGTGTTTTAGCATAAAGACAAGTGACTTTTCAGGCAGTGGAATGCCTAGTATTGAAAACAATACTTTAATTAATAGAAAGGGCTTCAGATTTAAATAATTTTTATTGCTACTTGGGGTCTTGTTTTAGAATATTTAATTAATTTAGGCCTCTTGGTTTTTTAATCAAGTAACTAATTATTGTGTATAAAGAAGGAAAGTACAGGTTGAAGAAATGGTTTCTATGTTTTAAATAATATGTCAATCAAAAGGAAATTAATTAGAAGGGGAGATTCAATTGTTGAACCCATGATAATGGAATAATCGAATGTCTAATTATTATTTGGAGATTATTTAATTAATTTAGATTAATTATTGTGTATAATCAAATGTCTAATTATATGACTATTTTTAAATATAAAAAAATAACTAAAATATTTATAAATATAATAAAATGTCACTGTCTATCAATAATAGACATGGATAGACTATGACATTTTGTTATATTTGAAAATATTTTCAATAGTTTGACATTTAAAATAATTTTTTAAAATATTAATTTTAAAAATATTTTTTGTTCGAAACTTTTGAATTTATTTATGTGAATAAATCTAAACACACGTATAAAAAAATAAAAATAATGACACATGATAGATATGTGAATTGTATATACTCATAGCATATCTACCTTCCTTTCAATTTTATGCTCCTAATTTATCGTTCTTTCATCAATGAATTTTTTTTTTCATCATCTTAACTCCTAAATTTACTTTACAGATTGAATTTGTTCACTTTAGGAACATACAGATAAGAAACTAACATACACAATTTTTTTTTTATTCTTAAATCTAATCGCAAAAGGTTTAAAGAGTTTTGTTTTGAAAAAGAACAAATTTAAACTTCAGACATTAAAATTAAAATGTCAAAAGTTAATGGGTGTAATTGAAACTTTACCTCATAATTTTAAAATATTTTTGGTAATTTAACTTATTTAAAATATTAATTTTGTCTCTATCGTTTTGCTAGCTCACAACATATTTTTATCATCTGATTTTAAAAGTTTCAATTTTTTTAAAAATAAAGATACTAAAGGTCAATTTGGATTTCATTTTAATTAATTGGATTTCTTTTTAATTTTGTTCCTATTAATGATGTAAAATAATTTTAAACTCTTGGTTTAGCACTCCACTCCTTTCTCTGCATGCTTAAGCATACTATATCCTAATGTATACATAGTCAACTAAATATAGACTCATTACTGCATAATTTTTTTTTTAATGTCACAGATTAAATATGCATTGGTAAGGCTTATAAAATGATAGTGACAATTTATTATATATTGAACTGAGTCATGAATTAAAACTTTTAAAGTTGTATTGACCAAATTGAAATTTCAAAAATCATATATAAACCAAAGTTGAAATCGAAACTAGTCCCAATCATATATAGAAAATATTTAAAATTTAAAAATCTAGATTTTTTTTCTTTAAGGTCGATTTTAACCTAATTCCTACCTTTAATTTGGGAGATACACATAATGTCTTAATCAAGTAAGTTTATACTCAAGTTAAATTGAAACTAAATGGTAATCATATAACCTCAATTGATAATTTAGAAGTTGTTCGGTGATTTTTTCTTTTTGACCTATATATCATTTCTATTCTCTTAAGAGTTATTTGTTTCGTGGGAATCTAAGATTCTCGTGGAGTAGACATCTGGTTTACTGCATTTACTTTGTGGTAATATAAATTCTCGATCATCTCGAGAGTTTTGGATGCCTTCTTGAAACATTGGGTTTCTAGATTCCTATGTTGATCAGGGCATCATGATCAGGACATCATTGTTTTTTTACTCTTTTAACTCTTATATATATATCGTAATTGTTTTTATTTTTTAGAAAGATATTCAAATTCAAATTTAGATTTAAATCAATATTTATTTTGTACAAAATCTTAAATTAATATATATTATTTTATTGAGAAAAATATCCAATATAATAATAAAACTATGTTAATTTTAAAAGAAATCTAAATTAACAAAAATAAAGTTCAAATTATATTAAGTTAATTGTAAATGAATGAATAGTCGAAAGGACATTCTTGAAATAATATGTAAATTTAAGACATTCAAAACTATATATCATACAAAGACAAACGTAATTATCTAAGTATTCTCAGATATCTTCAAAAATATTCTTAAAAGAAAAAAACATGATTATCTAAGGATCTCGTACATTTGTAATTTCAGACATCTAAATATTTTGGTTATCAACATTCTAAAAATTAAATGCCCCTCTAAACACATAAACATACTTTTAATAACGATTATTCTTTCTAATTTTTTATTTTTACAAAAACGTTTCCATAATTACTAGGGGATTTTCAAAAATAGAAAAATAAGGGAAACTATTTACACAAAATAACAAAATTTTAATCTTCTCCTATAGAGACTGATAAAAGTCTATTAGTGTTTATCAGTGAGAGAAACAGATAGAAATCTATCACTGATAGACGCTAATTTTTTTTTTTTACTATTTTTATAAATAATTTGACATTTTTTCTATTTGTGAAAATTTTTCTAATTAATATATATCAAAGTGTAAAAACAACCGAATCAAACTTATAATACAAAACGAAAATTAGAAAGAAACGAAAATGTTACCCAACTTTGTAAATGAGTGAAAAAGAGAGAGATACATTGTAGTGCGCACAAGGCAAAGAACTTGGCCTTTAATTAGTTTTTATTAGTCAAAGTTGCTTTAATTAATTTTTCATTAGACCATATCATAAATATATATTACGGAGACAGAGAGCTGATTTGGGATTCCTATGTCTATGGTTTTTAGAACACAAAATAACACATGATTCATCACTATAATTCCAATTTCATGACGCAATACTCAAGTACTCTTTTTAATAATTTAATACATAATTAATGAATATGTACTCTAAGATCAAGGCTATATAAATTAAACCACACCATATGAGTCAGTCCTTGAGAAAAACAAACAAATTTTATGCATATTGAGAATATTAAAATGAAGAACCAGGTCCATGGTGTCAGGTAGCCACAGAAGAGGAGAAACCCATAACCCTAACTTTATTATAATCATATGTATGCAAAAAATTTTATTACCTACCTAAGCTACTATTCCTACTTAACAATAATAATATTAAATTACAAATTTAATCATACATTTTTAAGCTGAACTAAAAAATATATATTTGTAACGGTTTATGGTACTCTAATTCTAATTACAATACTTCCATTACCTCTCTAAAATTAGAAGGTCTTTTGCTAACCTCTCTCATTTACTTTTATTCATCAATGGAACTCTTTGAAATTTTTTTCTTAAAAAAAATATATCAAATAAATTGTTAAAATTTTTCAATTTTGTATCTAATAGATCATTAACCTATTTAACATAATTTTTAAATTCACATATCTCCTAAACATAAAATTGAAATTATTTTAGGGTTCCATTAGAATATATTTTCATATCTAATAGGTCATTTATCAATTCTATTGAATATATATATCGGGACAACCTGTTAGATGCAGATAATTTAATCTATTTGAATTTTAAACTTAGATAAGTGTCACAAATTTTACTCTCTATTCAAGCCAATTCATCCATTAATTTGATTTAATTCACAAAACCAACCATTAAATAGCTCCACAAAGATAAATTTATTTGTCTAAATTCTATCAATTGTGTATTCGAAATATGTGTTTTGTAATTAATTAAATAATGTACAAGAAAATATTTTTTTCCAACGTTTTTATCCAAGTTTAAGATGCAATTTGACAAAATCGAAAGGCTAGGGTTAAAGTTGTTTTAGATTTTTCAAGGATGGTCATTGGGTTGTTTCCATGATGTTTCAGAATATGTCTTATACGATGTTTTACAGGAGGTTGATTTTGAAAATTATTTTATTTCCATATTTGAAACATGATGTGTTTATTGTTTTGGGATGCTTTTCTTTTTTTATGGTGCACCGATATTAATTAGGAATTTTTTTCCTTATTCCGCTGTGGTTATTCATGAGTAAGTGTGTTTGGACTTGCTAGGTTTGCCGCTTGCATATTGAGATTCAAGGATAATTGTGTTTTCATAGTCTTTACAGAAGTCCTCTCTAATCTCGATCGTTGTGAAGTAAGAAGTTTGAGTGTTATTTTGCGGCATGTTGTATGATTGTTCTTGAGTTATTCGAAACAATCTTGAGAAGAGTTCTTCGCCTTATAGGGAGCCTAAGGTATCATTGGTTGAGAAGAAATTCTCACACTTAAGAGGATCCTAAGATACTATTGATTGAGAGGGAATTCTAATACTTAAGGGGATCCTGAGGCATGGTCAACGGAGAAGAAGATTCTCTAACTTAGGGGGAGCCAAAGTTTTATCAAGTGAAGCAATTTTTATTTGATAGTGGAAGGATAAAGTATTGACGAGAAGGTGTTTCACACTTAGAGGGAGCCTAAGTGATTTACTATTAATATTCAAACACTTATGAGGTGCCTAAGTTCTATTGAGAGGAAGTCACACATTTAGGGGAGCTTAGGTGATCAACATAAGTTAGGCTCTATATGTGTCACGGTAATTGTCATGACTTTACAAATAAGTACAACGTTGTAAATGCTTGACTTTACATATTAGTCAATTTATTTTTTTCGGGTTCACTACCTTCTAGACATAGATGGTATATCACCAATCTCTATATGTTATTTGTCTATTATAATGTTGGTACTTGTTAATGTGATTGCTAGGACTATATGTAGAACATTCATGTTCCGAATAACGAATCATCTTAATTTCAAAGCAGTAAACTTGGTGAGGATAAGCATGTGAAAGAAAAACACACACAATGATCAAGTGTAACGAAATGGTCCATAACACCACGAATAGGGTTAAAGGATGAGCATAAAATTAGGTAACAAAGAAAAAAAAGAAAAAAAAGAAAGAGGGGGGGCCAAGAGAGAAGGAGTATGACACATCACTGTGGGAAGTTATTAATGGGGAAGACAGTGGGTGAAAATGGGCATATTATATAATATATATCATAATATCATGGCATAGCTAGCCGTAGTTTGAAGTTGGCCACACTTGGTTGTTTTCCTTTATATTTGAGAGGGGTTAAATGGGGAGATTAATGGAAAAAAAGAAAGGAAAATGTGAATGTATGTATTATAGGACGTACGTGTTAGGGATAGAGTAAGGACCACCAAAAGGCCAAAGGGCGAAAGCGCGATGGAAGCTCAAAGCTCGGCGCCCCGCCCCGCCCCGCCCACGCACATGGCGTTAGGACCACGCCGGCAGGCCGCATACACTCTATTTCTTCCACTTGGCGGCTCTTTTGTCTCTTTTCTCTTATCATTTTCCTTTTTTCTCTTTCATAGAGTGTGTTAATTAGGATGATGATGTTGATATAGACATGGATGCACACAATCCCATCTTCCATATTCTTTTTCTTTAATACAACTAACTAGAGGAAATTTAACTTCCCACACCTTAAGAATAGAGTGGGAAGTATATACCAAATGTCTTCTTTCTTTTCATACTTCCTATTCTTATATGTATGAATGTATACGTGCTAGGATCTTCTCCACGTTATTGTTTTTCTTTGGTTTGGTCTTGATATTCTTCGAGTTAATTTACATAAGGGATCCTCAGACTAATACAGTGTCGAGTTTACTGCACTCTGATGTCTAAGTTAGTACAAAAAGTTGGCTAATCAACTAAGCACCAAAGAAGTAAGGTCGAGTCTCTTTTTTGAAGACTACTTACTCTCCCCTTTGGGATGGTCGAATGATATTAGCTATTTATAAGTGGGCAGTGGTGTAGGGACGTTTCTAGTGCTTGAGGCTGCAGGGTGTCAGTCCAAATTTGACTTAATTATTTTTCAATTGGTATATATTTATTGGCTCGACTGGTCAACTCAAACCATGAGGTACTGACATTTTTCGTTTGGGACGCATGTTCCCTTTTGCCGCCTCTAGGTACCTTATGGGTTTGGGTCCATCCGTGGGCAGGCCTCAACAATTTTGTCGTTGATTTTTCTTCTCGTTAAATTATAAGTTTACTACTTATTGACCCACAAATTTAAGTTAATTAGTGAAAGTAAATTTAATATTATATCATCTATAGGGATTTGAAGATGTTTTGTTTAAAGTTCTCAGATACCAAGTACAAAATTAAAAGTATTTGAGAATCATATATTTTAAGCAAAAGATTCTTTTAAAATCTAATAGATTTGTTAGGTTTTTAAAATTTTGAACGTGGTAATAATTTGTTAGACATTTTTGTTTTAAAGTTCATAGATGTTTTAAATACAAAACTTAGTTAAAAGTTGAAAGGAGTAAAGTTGTAATTTGAGGTTGTTTGGTTGATTTATATATGGCATGACATGTTTTTTCACTATTCTCTCCCATGTGAAGAGTAGCCTGAAAAAGGTGAGGAGTGGTGGGCAGTGGGTTAGGTATGAAACAGAAGCAATTTTTAGTGAGATTTTGAGTAAAAGGACAGACACATGAATGAATGAATTGAATGTCTCATTGGAATGAGAAAGTTATGTGACAGTTGGGAGTATGTAGAATAATGTGGTTAATGAAAAGCTTCAACATAATATTGATACATACTATCTTTGTCAACAAAGTACGATGAGAGCTTGAAACGATTCGTTTTCTTTCTTTTTTAAAATGGGCCTTCCTCTCTCACTCATTTACAGACGTGGGCTTCCTCACTTTTTCGAGCCTATCTTTTAAAACATCTCCAATTTCAAATCTACCCTTATATCTATTTTCTTCTTCCAAATATAATCTAATATATGTATGTTATTTATTCTTTTTTAAAGAAAGTTCAAACATGAAAACTTATTTAAATTCCTATTCATTCAAAATTTCAAATTATAAATCATTGGTTACTAATATTCATCTTTTACCTCCTTCTTAATGGTCGAAAAGTTTTTTAAAATGACAAGATTCAAAGATTCATTTGAATTTATAACAAATATTTAAAATTAATATGATTTTGGAAAAACGTGTGCCACACACGAGAGGTCATTTTTCATTATCTCAATCTACCCTTAATGTGGTTGTCCATCAAGAATATTAATTACGGTCTAAATGGGCAAGTGTTGGTTATCAAATTTGAAGTTGAGCAATGTGGCGATTTTTACACTCCATTTGAATTTTGAATTGGGATTTTTTTTTATTATATTAGATTTTTTTAATCACTTTTCGAACTGATTTAAAATAATCAATCTTTGATTTTTCTCTCTCAATTTAAATTTAAATTTATCGTAAATCTTTAGATTTTACATTATTTATTATCTTTATTTATTTAAAATTGTTATCACATTTTATCACATGACATATTATTATTATATTTATAAGATAATATATTATTATTATTTTGGATTCTGTAGAATTTATTATATACATTTTGTTTTATGAGTATCTCAACAGAAGACTGTATTATTGACACACGAGGTATTAGTTAGTTTTCTTAACTATGACTTTATAACGATTTAGACTTCTTTTCGATGATAGATGGGATGAAAGTTCACACTATCATGATTTTTGAGTTCTTGAAGTTTTTATTCCATCAAATTCGTCCTTCTGGTTTGTTGAATATATTCAAGATATGCTTTTTCCTTCTGACAATCTATCTATTTCTAAATTGCTAGTGTAATGGCATGGTTCTAACAATTCAAATCTTGATTGGATTGTTGAAGAGAATGATGCTTTGTGGCTGATGTCAGTTTTATTAGATTCCCCCAATGTGATTTATGTTTAGTGGTTGACCACATATTTTTTGGTTCTTATGGAAATACAATGTATTTGAATAATGAGTTAACATCAACAAATCATTCTCCTCAACAGTCTTTTTGCTTATATTGAAATAATTGATTTTCAAGATTTTGAAGAAAGTTCACTTTATTCAAATTCTAGTATTTCCATTAAAGAAGGTTCACTTTATAGGAGCAAATCTGTATTAAAGAAAGTAATTTATTTGCTTGCTCTTAATAATAATTTTGAACTTACTATGACTAGGTCAAACCATAAGTCATTTGGTATTCATTGCAAGGATTCGTCCTACGGTTGGTATCTACGTACATCCATATATAGGAAAAGTGGGATTTGGATGGTTCAGAAGTTCATAAATATCCATCAATGTACTGTGGATATTGTTAAAGATGCTCATAGGCAAACAACATCTTGGATTGTTATTGAGTATATGAAGTCCTTTTTTAGGATGAATGACAAGGTACCATGTCGTCCTTATGGCGTTGTTAGTTATATGAGAAGGAATCACGGTATAAATGTAAGTTACGACAAAGCTTAGAAAGGTTGTGAGATTGCTTTCAATTCTATTAAGGGTAGTCTCAAGTCCTCATATGCTTTGTTGTCATCATTCTCAACTGCACTGATTGGAAAAAAAAAATTGATACTTGTTTTTTCCAATCTCCATTTTAATTGATTAGAAATATAGTGTATTTCCCAAAATATTCATCTTGAATGTTTATTCCTTTCAAGAACATATATAATATAAGAATCTGACAATGAAGGTAGATTTAAGCATTATCTCATGGCACTTGCTACTTCTATAGATGCATGAAATTAATATTTTCCTATTATGTCAGTTGATGATGCCACTATAAAGAACAAATTTATGGGGACATTATTATCTACTTGCACTATTGATGGTAATTCTAGGATTGTGCCTCTTGCATTTGCAATTGTTGATTCAGAGAATGATGGATCATGGTCTTTTGTTTTTGTTTTTTTTTTTTTTTTCTTTATTTTTGTAATCTTAACGCTGCTTTTGGGAGACCAATGATCTTGTTATTATGTTGGATGCCCATAAGAGTATAGGGAAGGGTGTTAATTCTGTCTATGATTCAGCTGAGCACGGGTTATGTGCATTTCATTTGTGTAAGAATCTTAAAAAGAACCATAATTCAAGTCCAATTGAGCATGCTTTCCATATGTGTGCAAGAGCATATACAACTCTAGAGTGTGAGTATTACATAAGATAGTTGGATGATCTTGTTCCATCTATTAGACATGAGTTAGAAGATGTTGCCAAATCAAAATGGGCTAGAGCATTTTATGAAAGGAAAAGATATTCGTTGATGACAACAAACATATATGAAAGTATGTAATGTTGGGAATGTCCTAGAACTCGCAGTTCATGTTAAACATTCTATTTATCAATAAAATATTATTGAGTATTTTATTCAATAAAGTTGTTGATTTTGCACTCTATTATGAAAATCCAATAAACATATCCATGGCTATAGTATGAATACTTTAACTTTATGTAGTGATATAAACAGGATCAAGTTAATAATATATAACCTAAATGGTCTAATAAGTATATGGATGAAATTGGGTATCTCATTGTGGTAACACTATGGGATGCGGTCGATTTTGTATATGTAATACAAATGATGTAATCCACAGATCATTCATGTAAAGACATGTGAGTGGGGGTATCCTATGCAATGAGTTTGCATATAGACTGGACCATGAAATAGTCACTTTTCTTTATAACGACCGTTAACTGTTAAAACTGACTATTTCATATTTAAGTAAACCTAGGATAACTCGATCTTAATCCTGAGCTAGCTATAAACTTCTGTTTATTCGGAATTATCCTTTGATCTGCATGGGTGAAAGTAGTCCAACAGCACTGCTCAATAAGTCTTCCACTTCCATTTTGGGGATAAGACCAGATGGATAGCTGGGGACATAGCTTTGCAAGATGGAATTCACTCCTACCCATTTTAGGGTTAGTAGATGGGTTGTTCTCTTAAGTGTTGATTCCAGGGCTTGAACAAATGGGGCCCCACCTTCTCATGATAAAGAAAGACATGATTCATAAGTAGTATTATGAATCAAATTATTCATTAGAGGGTCAGTGGGAATTTAAGGAACAAGATGTATTTGTAGGGGTAAAATGATAATTTTAACCCAATTGTAAATACGAACAATCTGTGAAGGATTGACTTACTGATTATGGTTTATATGGATAGAAATATATCTACAATGAGGAGAGTGCAACTATCAGTGGTATGTCTTGATAATTAACGAATAGTAATTAATTCAATTAAAAAGTTTTAACGAATTAAGTACAGATCGTTGGAGCTCATGATCTGTAGTCTATTAGGTCCCTCTACTAGCTCATTAAATTGGAATAACAAATTGAGTATTGATGTATGAATTTTAGGGTTTTCAATTGATTGTATATGATATAATTATAAACGTTTAATTTAATTGAAATTAAATGGAATTGGAAAATTAATTAATATTTAAATTATGATTTAAATATAAAATTGATTTATTGGTGATATTGTATTAATTTAATATTTAGATATTAAATTAATATTTAAAAATCAATTAAAAATTAATTTTATCTAATTAATTATTTTGAATTAATTTTACAAAACTAATTAAAATTATAAATTTAAATAACATTGTTTTCTGAATACATTCTTAGTAAGTGGATTTTTCATTTTTTGGGAAAAAT
The DNA here is from genome assembly GCF_009727055.1 of Benincasa hispida. Lineage (NCBI taxonomy): Eukaryota > Viridiplantae > Streptophyta > Magnoliopsida > Cucurbitales > Cucurbitaceae > Benincasa > Benincasa hispida. The sequence continues at coordinate 57,185,849 of NC_052349.1, forward strand.
TCACTAACCATATTTATTGAAGAATCACCAAATTCCATTGTTAATCTTCAAGCTGGAGCTGCCCAACATGCAACCTGATACATTTGCATGGTTTTTACCTATATATTGAAGGTCCATGTATGAAGATCAGCTAGAGATGAAAAAGATAATTTCTGAATTAAAAACCCTGAAAACCCTGTTCTCATTCTTCATCATTTCAACTTGTTCAAGTGTTTCCACCACACATTCCAACTTGAGTATAGTAGAGAAGATCTAGGTTGTAGTCCTCTCGGTGATTCAAGCTCCATCTTGATGTTTTCCGCTGAATTAGTGGTGAAATCTTCAAAGGTAATATGTGTTTCAAACCCTCTTATGAATATCATATGAACAGCATGCTTAAAACTCAAATTAAATATAGTTTAAGTGTTTATTGATTATGTATTCTTCTGTTGCATGATATATCATTCCTTCATGTAATTCATGGTTGAAAGAAGCACAAAAATTACCCATTATTGGTCTCCTTGATCGATTTGTAGTTTGGTTCAAAAATGGTTTTATGAACATCGCAGTCATTGGATTTTAAGCTTTCAGAACTTTCCACATTATAGAGGACATGATCCGATTTGCTTTAAGGGAGAGTCGTTCAATGAATGTAAGTTATTTTTTGTTTAATTAATATATGTATCATTAGTAATAGATAAATTTATAAGGTACACTCATTGTTATCTTTTTGCCAGTATACCATATTAACCAACATGAATTTGAAGTTCATGACTGCAATATCAATTTTTGGTCAACATTCTGAATCCTATTTGCTCGTGTCGATGGTAGGACCTAGACATGATCCCATGCTCCCATGCATGCATTGTGTTGTCTACTAGTAACCTTCATTTGGAATACACACACGATTTCTACCGTGTTTCAAATTTAATTCTATTATATAGAAAGGAAACAAGTCCTATTGGTAATGTTGAATGTTTACAAATGTTCATAGAGTTGGTGATGATCCCGTTCTTCCTCCTACTGTCAAACATCTTACTGGTAGGCCTAAGAAAAAAAGTTACGTCTTATTTAGAAAATAAAGCTACAGTTCATTGTAGTAGGTCTGGTGGGAGGGATCACAATTATAGATCTTGTAAGGAATCCATATGGCGTTGAGTCCCCATATTAGTTGTTTTTTGAAACGATTTATATTGTTGTTGTCTTTATTTTTGCATTTTGTTATCGTTTAAACTACTGTAGTTTATTTTTTTAATGAAATGTTTCTTTAACTTTCCTATTGTTTTTTTTTAATCTAGTGATATATTATTGACATTAATACTGCATTTTGTTATCTATCATACTATTGCCTGTAATTCTACTCAATGTATATACCTCCAATTAACAACAGTGTCTCTAAAATTTAAATTTTAAGATGATTATCTTAGTTTTGTGGTTTAGTACTTTGTGGCTATCATTTTATAGTTACAGTGTGCTTTTGGTTATTGAACTGTATCTATCATTAATCAATTGAAAAAATGAAAGACCTGTTGAAATTCAAATATATTATATATTAAATACTCAGTTACTACGATGTATTTGTTGTTAATATACCCTATGCATGTAAATATGTTATTGGAATAATAGGTTATATGTTAAATTATAACAATACTGTATTTTAAATGTTCAGATAGTTTTGTCATTTATTCATGGGTTAAATCATTTAATATTCCGTCCTTATACTAGGATTTTTTATAAGTTAAGGATATATAAATTAGAGTATCACTTATAATTTTGTCGGTTCTCAATGGAGAAAATGAAAATGTGCGTTATGTTATAAATACATGATATATTTGAAGGGATCAAATCCCACAGCAAAAGAGCACGAACGTGTGTGCTTTCAATTAATGTTTCAAATTCACATTAAATTACAGAGAACATAAACACATTTTAAGTAAGCATGCTTTAAATAGTAAAGTAATTCAAGAAGAAGAGAATTACCTTTGAAGACAAATCTTCAATTTTCTCCAATTCTTTGATGTGATGAGGATCTCAGTAACTCTTCTTCGATTTTAAACAAGACACTATCACCAAGTTCTTCTCGCTATTCTTCGACAAGAATTGGGTTTGTGGGAACCCTTTTTGGGATATAAACAGAAGAATAATAATGTAGAGAAATTATCTTATCTAAATTGTGTGTCCTGAGAGTTGAGAGAATTTTTTCTTCTCAAGCAATTTCTGGAGAGAGAGAGTAAATCAAGAAATGTTCTGTATTTTGAAAATAACGTTTTTTTTTTCTTTTTTATGAGAGAGGGGGAAGTTGTATCTTCCTTTAACTCACCATTAACTTCCCTTAACTATGTGGAGTTAAAATTCAACTAAGGTTAAATTAAATCAAATTTAATTTAATTTAATTTAATAAAAAAATATTAATTAATCTAATTAATTAATATATATTAATTAAATATCATATATTTAATTAATATTACATTTGAATCATATTCAAATGTATTTCCCTCTCATAACCTATAGTTTAAATATGAATCTCTTTCATGCTATTTAATATTTGAATCTTATTCTAATATATATTATTTTCTCATGTTATAAAGCTTAATTTGAATCTAATTCAAAATTAACTTTATATAATATAATGTATCTATATACATTATATTAACCGTGTCATATACAATTAACATATAATTCCCTCATTATATGAATCTTATTCATATTAATTTAATATTTAAATCTTATTCAAACATTAATACTCTCATAATTATAGTTAATTTTGAATCTAATTCAAAATTAAATTTATATTATAATGTATCTCTATATATTATATTAATTGTATTTCATACAATTAATGCATATTCTCTTATTGAATTTGAAAAATTCAAATTTATCCAAAACAAATTAATTCTAGTTTTACCCTTAATGAGCTGGCAAAGAGATGGACTTACAGATTAGAAGCTTCAATGATTCGAGATTAATTAATTAAACTCTTTAATTAAATTAATCAACGTTCATTAATTGTGAGTCATTCCACTAAAAACCCACAACTACACTCTTACACTATAGAATATATATTTGTCTATGGATATAACCAATTATCAGTAAGTCAACCCTTCATGAAATGCTTGTAACTACAATTTGGTCAAATTACCGTTTTACTCTTGTAATTACCTTTTACTCCTTAGTACCACGGATCCCTCTAATGAACAATCAATTTATAGTCTAACTATAAACTAAATTTCTTTCGGGCCAGTAAGAGTGTGAGACTTCATTGTTCAAGACCCAAAATCAGCTCTGAATAGATCAATTCATCTACTTACCCTAAATATGGGAAGAAGTGAATTCCATCTTGTGTAGCTATGTTCCCAGCTCCCTACTAAGATAAATCCCCAAAATGGTAGGTTTATTGAGTCAGTGGATCGGATCACTCTCATCCATACAAATCAAAGGACTGCCCTCATATACAAAAATTCATAACTCATACAAGATTGAGGTTGAGTTACCTATAGTCATCTTATAAAATGTTAATCTCTTCAGTCAACAATATTATAAAGAGAGATTATCATCTTGCGTCTCGGTCTTATACAAACTCTTTGTATAGGATACCTCCACCTGCATGTCTTTACATGAATGATTTATATCAAATCGTTTGAAATACTTACAACTCTTGTAACATTTACAAAGTGGATTGTATCCATTGTGTTGTTAGGATAAGATACCCAACATTATCTATATACTATAGACCATTTAAGTTATTACTTGAATATGATCCACCTGTATGTTTACCACATACTATTCAAATTACATAAAGTAACGTTGAATCTTTCCTCAATAAATAATTACATATATAAAATAATCGTTCATTATTTCAATTAATTGATTAACTACGAGGCTCTAGGGCATACATCCTAAATTGAATAGTCTCATTATATAATACTGTTAATAATAAAGACTTACATTTCACCAAGATAACCATAGGTGGTATGACCTAAATCCTGAGTGAGTTGTGAACTCTTGCTTATGAAGGTGGTTCTTTGATTTGTATGGGTGAGAGTGGCTAGATTGACGACTCAATACGTCTATCATTTTGGGGATTCGTCTGATTGGGGTGTTGGGAACACAGCTACACAAGATGAAATTCATTCATTCCTTACTGTTAGGGTAAGTAAATAAATTGTTCCCTTAAGGGTTGATTTTAGGACTTGAACAATGTGGCACCACACCCTCTCTTGGCCCAAGAGGGGTTTTGTCACAGTTGAACTATCATTTATTATTTATTAAAGGGAACAGTGATACTTAAGAAGTTAGATGTAACTATAGGGGCAAAATGGTAATTTTGGCCCCACTATACTTACGAGCAATTTGTGAAGGGTCGTTGCACTATTGACTAGTTATATCTAATGGACATAGAAATATATCTGTAGTGCAAAGAGTGCAGTTGTCGGTCTTTAGTAGAGTGACCGACAATTAATGGATGTTAAATAATTTAATTAAAGGAGTTTAATTAATTATTCAAATATCATTGAAACTTCAATCTATAGGTTCATAAGGTCCCCTATGTAGTTCAATATGGATTATTGAGAATTAATTTTGGATTAATTTGAATTGTTCAAATTAACTGACAGAATTAATTATATATGATATAATTAATTTAAATTAATTATATGTATGATATAATTAATGTAATGTATTTGATACATTATAATATAAAGTTTATTTTGAAATGAATTAAATATTTGAATATGATTCAAATACTAACTATATGGATGAGATTCATATAATTAAATTTAGTATAAATGTGATTTATATTAAATACCATATATTATTGAGAGAAATAAAAACTATAAGTTATATTATATTTGATTATAACATATAGTTTATATATACATAATAAGTTAGTTATTATTAATATTATTATATATATATACATATATAATTATTATTTATCAAATTTAATTTAATTTTAAATTTCAAAATTAAAGGCCCTTAATTCTCTCTCAATAAAGACGTGTGCGGGGGTGTGGTTGTTCAATTTTTTACGATCTTCTTCATCTTCTTTACAGAGCGTCTGTGTGTAGTTTTGTGAGAAGCATTCTTCTATAAAAACTCCTTCTCAATTCTTCTTTCCCTCTTCCCAAAATATATGGAGCCCACACCTCCCGTAATTCTCAACCCGTATAAAGAATATAGTGGATTACTTCTTGGTAGTGTCCAAGTTGGGTTTGCTATCATTTTTGTTCATGCCATTTGGAGAGGAAATTCGTGAAGATCTGGTCTTCAAGAGTAAGTCAATTTCTGACCCTTCTTCCTCTTTTGTTTTAGCATGTTATAAATTTTATTTTTATGCATAATTTTTGTATAACTTATAATTTTATAAAAAAAAATTGAAAATTGGGAACGACCCACTTCTGCAGTGGATCCTCAAGGTTCCTTTAATTGGTATCAGAGCTAGGTTCTTTGTCCCAATTTTGTTTTTTTAAAAATAAATTTACAATTTATGATGGGTAGCATTCTGTATTTTCCATATTGATGAATGGATGAATGTTTATTTAAGCAATTTTGGATGTTTTCGAGATTAGGCTTTAGATTTACTGCTTTCTTTACAAATTTTATTTGTAAAGGCCTGGAGTTTTTGACATAATTTCTTGTTATCGAATCTGTAATTCCTAGTCTTGAATCGTTCGTGTTGTTCCCGATGTTTTTCTGGTGAAGTGGAGGCCCAAATCGGAGAAGAAACAAAACAATTCACGCCTGTACAGTAGGTGACTAGACCGTAGCATTGCAACGCTAGGGTCATAGTGTTGCAACTCTGTGCCCTAGCATTTCAATGCTGCGAAGGGTGGACGGAAAAAATGTTGCGTAGCGTTGCAACGCTTGGAGAAGGAAAAATGAACATGTTCATGCGCGGTTCGGTTCATAGTTCAGCTGGTTCCCGTTCGATTCAATTGGTTCGAGCGGTTCGGGTTTTGGGCGATTCGGTTCGTGCGGTTCAAAGTGTGATTCACCTGCTTTGAACCAGTTTAGCTATTGTTTGATGTAATAGTTAGTTTTTTTATTAAATAATTAATATAAAAGTTATATTAATTTAATTAATGGCTTAGGAGTCTAACCCCGGTCCAAAAATTGTTGTTTAAATTATGCATTTGATGTATGGTTTAATTTTAATTATATATGTTATAATATATGCCATATAGTTAAATCCCACCACAGGTTATGCATTAATCATGCATCATGAATATTATAAATGTAATAATATAGTTGCATGATTTATTTTATATCATGCTCATGCATCATATAATATAAGTGTTATAATATATGTTTGCATGCATGATAACATTGTCATGCATCATTTATATTATAAGAGTTATAATATATATCTAGATGTATGTATGAATGTTATTATTTAAAATTCATTAATTTAGTAAATAATAGTTATGTACGTTAAGTAATGAAATGGGAATTGCATGGAGCATGACATTACTTTAGATAATCTTGTAAATGTTATAATTTTATTAAGTTTGTCATTCAATGCAATGTATGGTTTTAATTTGTTTCATTCTTTTTATAATTGTTATAATTAAATGAAATTAGAAATTAAAATCAATAATACAAAATTGCATACAAACTTAGATTTAAATGATTTTTAAATAGTTTAAAATATGATTCACATAGACCTAAGTTCACAATATTTCTAATGAGATTAAAAATTACTTTAATCTTTTAATCAGATTAATAGGATTAAATTGGTTTTATTAAAAGATTAAAATTGTAGCAAACATATCTATAAGCGACCTTTTGTTTAAGGCTAATTTTGTCTAAGCTGGGTATTTAAGTTGACGAAAATGGAACACCCCCACCTAGTAACTGATCTGGAAAGATGAATTAGATAGATTTGTTACAAGCATGCAATTATTGATTAAAGTTTATTAAAATGTTTAATGAACATTAATCAAAATTGTTTAACTATCCAAATAAAGTGTTACTCTTGGACAAATTTAAGCATTCACTTAGTAAAAATAATTAACCGTATTTTTTTAAGTTAAATTAACTCTAGATAAAACACTTAGTGGGAGGAAAATGGGGTATATGATACTTCATTTTTCTTTTTCACATTTTTTCCTTATAGTTCACACCGTGAGATCTATACTCCGCCTCGAAGCACCTTTGTTTGTGTCCCCCTATGAGTGGTGTTTGTATAGGTCAATACCAAGGTGAATGGAGAGAGTATTTATAGTAAGTGGGAGCGGGACGTGTGTCAACACATCCCACGATCTCTTTCATTAGTTTGTAGTAGATTTTCATGCTCGGCCTCGAGGCACCTTTACTTGTGTCCCCCTACGAATGGAATTTGCATGACTCTTTACTCAAACTCCATAAATGGATGGGTTGCTTTAGTTTTTAGCCCAATCGGTTTTTCCCTACGGATAGTTCATTGGGTCGGAATTCTAGAATCTAAAATGAGGGGTTACACTTACATGAAAATGTTAAGCTAGTTAACAATTTTTGGACCGAGCAATGGTGACTAATAGTTATAGTAATAAAGAGCTATTCTGTATATTGGTTAAGATGGTCTCATTTCAGTCAAGGGGTATCTGATCACCCTACGGTGACTTTTACCCCGCCTCACTAAAACATCATTGCAAAATAGATGTCACATCGGGTGCATTAAATTATTTTGCTAAATTTGATTGGTTTTTCTAATTGGATAATGCATAAATATTAATATAAATAAATTGTATATTTCAGCAATTTTACAAACTGACTTCTGCAATGTTAAATATGCTCACCACCAACAAATTAACAGGCGATAATACATCACCTGGAAAAATACGATTAACACAGTTCTGATCATCGATGATTTAAGATTTGTCCTAGTTGAGGAATGTCCTCCAGTACCAGCTCAAAATGTCACTCGAAACGTTCGGGAGGCATACGAGTGTTAGGTACGGACAAATGAAAAAGCCCAAGTGTATATCCTGGCAACCCTTTCTAAAGTCTTGGCCAAGAAGCATGAGCCTATTCACTGCCCATGAGATCATAAAGTCCCTTGGAGAATGTTCAAACAATTGTATGTACAACTCAGGCATGACGCTCTTAAATTCATTTTCAATGTCCGTATGTAAGAGAGGGCATCTGTTTGAGAACATGTTCTCAACATGATTGTCCACTTTAACATGGCTAAGATGAATGAGTTTTTCATTGATGAAGCTAGATAGGTTAGCTTCATCCTGGAAACTTTACCTTAAAATTTCCATCAATTCTGTATCAATGTTGTTATAACAAGATTGACTACAACCTGACCACCTTGCTTAACAAGCTGCAGACTTTCCAATCCTTGATAAAAGTTAAGGAATTGAAGGGAAAGGCAAATGTTGTCTTGTCCTCTAAAAAGTTCTTCAAAGGTTTGACCTTTGGAATTAAGTCTATGTCTTCCTCTTCCGATAACAAAAAGTGGAAAAAGAAGAAAGGTGGAAAGGGGAAAGCTAACCCACCAGCTATTTCCTAGAAGGGCAAGAAGGCTAAGACTGCAAAGGGAATTTGTTTCCATTGCAACCAAGAGGGACCTAGAAGAAGAATTGTCCCAAATACTTGGCAGAAAAGAAGAAAGCCAAGCAAGATCAATATGATTTACTTGTTTTGGAGACTTATTTAGTGGAGAATGATGATTTAGCCTGGATAATAGATTCAAGCGCCACTACCCATGTTTGTTCTTCATTCAAGGAATTAGTTCCTGGCGACAACTAGAGGCTGGGGAGATGACGATGCAAGTAGGAATCGAGCATGCATCGTCTCAGCTAAGGCAGTGGGAATACTCCGGCTTACTTTACAGAAAAGTTATATTTTGTTGCAATGTATATGCAGTTCCTGATTTAAAGTGGAAGTTAATTTCTGTACATTTTTCTTTAAATAAAGTGTTTAATTAAAGAAAAATGTTTAATTAAAAAAAATTATCCTGTACATTTTTCTTTAAATAAAACTTTTATTTCTAAGAATGGTATAGAACTTTGTTTTGTTAAGCTAGAAAATAATCTTTATGTGATAAGGCTGTTAGCAACTAAAGTTGTCCTTAACATTGAACCGTTTAAAACTACGATAACTCAAAATAAAAGACATAAAATTTATCCTAAGGAAAATGTCCATCTTTGGCACCTAAGATTAGGACATATAAATCTCAATAAGATTGAGAGTCTGCTCAAGAATGAACTTCAAAGTGAGTTAAAAGAAAATTCTTTACCTGTGTGTGAGTCTGTTGGGAATGTCCTAAAACTTGCAATTCGTGTTAGACATTCTATTTATCAATAATAATAAATTTTTTATTTTGCGTCTTATTATGAAAATCCAATAAACATATCCATGACTATAGTCTGAATAATTTAACTTTATCTAACATAAACGGGATTAAGTTAACAGTATATAGCCTAAATGGTCTAATAAGAATATAGATGAAATTGGGTATCTCATCCTGGTAACAGTATTGGATGCGGCCCACTCTGTAGTTGTTACAAAAAATTGTAAAGTGCTACAAACGATGTGATCCACAGATTGTTCATACTGAGACATGTGAGTGGGGGCATCCTATGTAATGAGTTTGCATATAGACTGGACTACAAAAATAGTCACTTTTCTTTATAACGACTGTTTACTGTTAAAATTGACTATTTTATTTATTACATAACCTAGGTTAACTCGATTTTAATCCTGAGCTAACTAAGAACTCCTGTTTGTTCGGGATTATCCTTTGATCTGCAAACGGTGAGAGTAGTTCAACAGCACTGCTCAATAAGCTTCCCATTTTAGGGATCAGACCAGATGAATAGCTGGGGACATAGCCTTACAAGATGGGATTCATTCCTACTCGATTTAGGGTTAGCAGATAGGTTGTTCTCTTAAGTAATGATTCCAAGTCTTGAACAATCGGGGCCCTGCCTTCTCATGGTAGAGAAAGGATTTGATTCGTAAGGATTATGAGTCAGAATTGTTCATTAGAGGGTCAGTGGGAACTTAAGGGGCAAGATGTATTCATAGGGGTAAAATGGTTATATTGACCCAGTTGTGATTACGAACAACCTGTGAATGATCGACTTACTGATTATGGTTATAAAGTGAACATAATATATCTACAGTGAGGGGAGTTCAACTATGGGCTATAGTGGAGTGTCCCATTAGTTAACGAATGGGGGTTAGATCGGTCTAATAAGTTTAGACGATTAATCTCGGATTGTTGGAGCCCATGATCTGTAGGTTCGCGAGGTCCCCCTACTAGCTCGTAAATGGTTAAGCTTTAGAGTAGCTTGAGAAATTAATTTGAAACGTTCAAATTAAAATTAAACGGAATAGGAGAATATATATATTTAAATATGATTTAAATATATGATGATGGATTTGTGCAAAAATTAATTTAATATTTGATATTAAATTAATTAGTTTTTTAAAATTAATTTATGAAATTAATTTTAGAAAATTAATTTATGAAATTAATTTTAGAAAATTAATTTTTCAGTTTTAAAATAAAAATAGTTTTTAAAATCAAAATTTTGATTTTGAGATAAATTGGAAAATTGGAAAAGCATACACAAAATGGAATTTCATGGTTTTCCATTATCATCTTCTTCTTGCTCACACAAAACCCACTTCCTCTTCTTTATTAACTCCAAGCATGAGCTGCAAGCTATGTACATTTCTTCTTTGCATGTTCACCTGCAATAAATAAAGAAGAATGAAGTGATTTTGAGGCATGCATTCTACAGAAATTTGAGAGAAAATTTCAGCTGAAGAAGTGTTCTTCGAGTGAGTGTTGTGATGAGTTCTCCTTGCGTTTTACATTGCTTCAAATGGCTCTTGAGTCCCACAACTCAATCTAAAACTCCAAGAGGATAGTGGGGAAGATTTTGAGGTGGTTCACAATGATCTTCGGAGAAGACTGCTACTGTTTGATCAAGATCTTGAAGAGTTCTTCAAAGGAATGATCTAAAACCCTCTTATTTAGATGAGCATGCTTTAGTTTCTGCCAAAATTAGTGAATTTGAATGCTTATTGATCCTTGTTACTTTCACTGCATGTTATTACACTCATATAATTGGTATCAGAGAATCATATAAGCATTCAATTCGGTTTAATTTTCAATGCTTATTGATATTGACTCATGCAAATACCATCCGAAGGGGGATGCTTCGAGGGCACCACGAGGCCAAGCATGAATCTCATAGTGTGAACATTCAGGGAGAAACGTGAGTGGAATCATAGACATATCGGATACATTTATTCCTCCTACTGAGTATTTTATAACCTAGGGTTTAGCTTACTTAGAAAAAACATGGCTAAGGATTTTAACTAAGTGACTTTTAGGTTTGCCCAAGAGTAACTTTTACCTTGGATAGTGAAACAACTTTTGATCATCATCCATTAAACTCTTTAAAGGAGTCTTTGACCAAATAGTTGCATGCTTGTTGAAAATCCAGGTAGGTTCCTAGGTAGGGGTGTTACGTTTCCGTCAACTTAAGAACCCCAGCCTAGCCAGAACCCACCTTAGACAAAAGGTCCCTTATAGATAGATTTAAAACAAATTTAATCTTTTATTCCAACCAATTTAATCCTACTAAACCGATTTTAAGAGATTAAACTAGGTTACTAAACTTTTTAGAACCACTTGAACTTAGGTCTATCTCAATCCCATTTGAAAACCCTTTTAAAAAACTTGAGTTCACCTTAAGTCTGCATGCAACTCTTTCTTATTGATTTTAGGTCCATTTCCTTTATCACACTTATAAACGGAAAGCATAACCATAATGCTAAGCTAACATGTGCAAGACATTTATAACGATTATAAACAACCTAAGTGTCATGCTCAATACATTGTTCATGAAGGAACAATTATTCAAGAGTAGCTACGAGCGGAAGCGATTTTCAATTCATTGTGACAGAATTACCACATATACATTCAAACATACTTTCATAATTCTAAAGGGATCAAAAAATCGTACCAAATGAAGATTTCTTCTTCTAGCGAGTCTGAAGCCCAACCGTCTACCTCGAACAGTCACCACTCAGACAGAAGGAAACGGAGAAATCACCACCACTTAGAGCCCTCAGTATTCTTGGAGTGAGAATCCAAAGTATGGGCTTTGTTAGGATTTGATAGAGGGAATGAGGAAGAGAGACCGTACATAACGATCAAGCAAGTGAGAGATGCGGTTGTCTATAGCATAGACAATATGCATGATCATTTAGGTGAAGTATACAATCGTGTAGTAAAAGTAAGCGATCGTCTATACAATCGTGTAGGAAAAGGTAAACGATCATCCAAACGATTGTGTAGGATAAAGGGTGAGCAATCGTCCAAATGATCCCGTAGGAAAAATTAAACGATCATCTATACGACCGTTTAGTAAATACCAGGAGTTAAACGATCGCTTAGGAAAAAGATAAACGATCATTTAGATAATAGTGCACGACAGTGTAATCGATATGCGATCGCTTAGCAATATCGTATAGGTAAGCAATCATATAGTCACTATCATATAGGTACTGATTTTCTAAACGATGACACTATCTTTTTCACAATACTCGCACACCCCGAGATCAGCACATCGTCTGCTATTTATAATGCACTCATCCGTTATTAGAACGAAGAGGCACCTTCCCATTTCCTTTATAACTGTCCAATGAATGTGATCTTATCACATTCATAACTTATAAATTAATGTTAGATATTAATTATAATATTTTTTCTCTACTAGATATAAATCATATTTATATCCAATTTCTTCCAAATTAATGTATCTCATACATAAAGTTAACTATATCATATTTAATTAACTCGTTCAAATATATCATATAATCGAACTCCCCCTTATCAATTTGAACATTTCAAATTGACCCAAAAACTCACTCTCAACTTGTATCCAAGCTACCAAGGGGACCTTATGGACCTATGGCTTGAAGCTCCAACGTTACGTGAATAGTTGACTAAACTCTTTAGTCACAATAACCACCATCCGTTAACTGCCTGGCATTCTACTAAAAACCGACAGTTAAACTCTTCTTGCCATAGATATATTTCTATGTTCATTGGATATAACCAATTATCAGTACGATGACCCTTCACAGATGCTCGTAATTACAGCAGACCAATTTACCGTTTTACCCCTGTAATTACATCTTCCTCCTTAAGTACTACTGATCCCTCTAATGAACAATACAACATAGTCCTACTATGTGCGAACACCTCTTGGGCCATGAGAAGGTGCGTGACGTCATATCGTTCAAGCTCTGGAATCAGCCCTTAAGGGAGCTATCTATCTACTTACCCTTGCCTTGGGGAAGGAGTGAATTCCATCTTGTGAAACTGAGTTCCCAGCTCCTAAATCAGACGAATCTCCAAAATGGTAGGTTTGAGTCGGCGTTCTGGGCAATCGCACCCATGAAAATCAAAGGACCACCCTCAATGGCAGGAGTTTCCAACTCACTCAAGATTGAGGTCATGTTACCTATGGTCATCCTAGTGAAGTGAAGTCTCAGTTATGAATGGTATTATATAATGAGACGTTAACACTTCGTGGTCAGGTCTTATACAAACTCTTTGTATAGGACGCCCCCGCTCGCATGTCCCCTTCACAAATGATTAGGATCAAACCATCTATGACAAATCACAACACTTGTGACCATTCCACAAAGCGGGCTGCATCCATAGCACCAAGATAAGGTTTTCCTCCTATATCCATATATTGCAGACCATTTTGGTTATCACTCACCACATACATGCTTAAGTTACATACAGATAACCAGGGATATTAAGTTTATTGGTTTGTGGTAAAATCTAAATGTGCAAAATCAAGTAGTGAAGTAAATATCAATTATATTATACATCACAAGTGTTCGTACAAAGTTGTTTACAAACTACTGGACACGAGACTTTAGGGCATAAACCCCAACAGTTCATTAATTGCTACTTCTTTTATATAACACTTATACAAAACAACAATGAAAAAAGCAAAACATGCTTCCATTCACCCTTAGACTATAAAACTTATAATAAAAGGATGATGCATGATAATGCTCACTACATGTAAAATATAACTCTTATATTTCATGATGCATGTGCATGCTTTCAAGTAATTTCTTCATGCTCGATTATAACATTTATAATACATCTTGAATAATTGCACAACCTAAGGTGGGTTTTAAACTATATGTCAATCACTTTGGCATATAAGCACCATACATTACATGTATAGCAATAAATATTGATGAACTGTGTAAAATTGCCTTAAAATCAAAAAAATAAAGCTAACTATTACAAAGACAAGGAGTCTCCGGTCCAAACAGGTGAACTGGGTCTTGAACCGCCTGGGCGAAGTAACGCGTCTCCAACCATCATATACTAAACTCCTTGCGATCGTCTATACGATAAAACAAAAATTTCATTCGATCGTTTACCAACGCTCCCAGAGCTAAACGAACGTTTAGCAGATACTACACGGTCGTGTACCTTTACTAAGTGATGAAGCTTGAGGTACGCGATCGCTTAGTGCGCTCCTCACAATGCCCGCCTTACGCGATCGTCTAAACAACTGCGATGCCGCAAAGCACTATCGCCGAACCGATCACTTAGCTAGTGCCTTCGTATCGTATACGCGTGATCGTATAGGTAGTAACTAAGCGATGAGGCTTGCTAACTACACGATCGTCTAGCGCGCGCCTTTTACTAAACGATGAGTATCACATGCTCCCACTACGATCGTTTACCTCCAGCGCCTACACGATCGGGCAACCAACGCTACGCGATAGAGTAAACGATTTACCACATCGCTTAGCATTAGCTAAATGATCGTTTAGTAAATACTACACGATCGTATAGAAAAATCTACACAATCGCTTAGATAAATCCTAACGATCGTTTACTTTAGGCTACACGGTACGACCAATGCTTGGTCTTTTTCTTCGTTGAGAACCGCATCTTCATGCTTTGAAACTTCATCACGAACGATTCGACGAACTCAAACTCTATGAATTACAGACTCGATTTGCAAGTTAATTACGCCCAAAACCACAGGGGCCCTTACAAATTAACACTTTTAATTGAAGAAAACTTTAACTAGAGGCAATTAAACCCGAAACATTCATCAACTCTATCCACAAATGCACTTAACAATTAACCACAAATGTAGAAACCCACCGCGACTGTAAAATGAAGTTCAAAATAGACTTGTAATTTGAAATATCAGAACAACCTGGCTATCTCTCTATTTATCCCTTCTTCGGGGAAGGAGTGAATTACATCTTGTGGATTGAGTTCCCAACTCCCAAATCAGACAAGTCCCCAAAAAGGTTGACATGTTAAGTTGGCAATCTGACCACTCTCACCCATACTAATCAAAGGACTGTTCTCAAAGGCATAAGTTCCCAAAACACTCAGGATTGAGGTCGTGTCACCTATACGCGAGCATTGTGAGGAGCACACTAAGCGATCGCGTACCTCAAGCTTCATCACTTAGTATGTAAGTCTCTAGTATCAACGGCGTTATATACAGAGTCTAGTCATCTCGTGGTTCGGTCTTATACAGACTCTTTGTATAGGACACCCCCACTCGCACGTCTCCACATGAATGGTCAGGATCTACCATCTGTAGTAGTTTACACTTGCAAACCTCTACAAAGCGGACCGTATCCGTAGTGTCACTAGGATCAGGTATCCTACCTTAATCCTTATACTACAGACCTATTTAGATTATCACTTAAGATATGATCCACTTGTATATCACATATATTCATATAAGATAACTATAGAGCTTTGTTTATTGGATATGAGTAAATGCCAGAATGAAACAACAGTTATTTTATTCATCAACAATGTGTATCATTACAAACAACGAAACTCCAGGAGAATTAGGACACTAATCCCAACAAAACGATGACATGAAATGCTAAGCGATGGTGTTAAGTGATCGTGTAGTTCTACCCGAGAGCTAAACGATTGCATTATGTGATAGACAGAAGACACTAAACGATCATGTACCTTTTCTCAACGCAAGGCGATGGTGTTAGACTATTGCCTTCAGTGTTACACGATCGGCCTTAGCGAGACTTTGAGGTTGGACCAAGAGCAGCCAGTTCGACCAGTTTTCTCGAGGTCCAATCCGGTTTAGCCTCAAAGGGTTTTGGTTGGTCCGGTTTAGACTTATCTAGTCTGGTTCAAGATGCTTGAGTTCGATTTGGAGCGGTTCGAGCGGTTCAAAGACGATTTTAAAGTTGTTTGTAATAGTTAGGCATCTGTTTACTTGTTTATGCCAAAACTAAGACCATATCAATTAGTATTTAATTGTTTATGCATGTGATGTATGTAATAATTAAATAATTCAATTAAATAATCCATGTATATGCATACAGTATGCCATGTAGATTTAAAAACCTACTGTAGGAAGCATGTTACATGCATTGAAAGTATGTTATAATTGTTATAATATATAGGATGCATGTTAGGGTAATATTTAATATAATAATTATATTAGATACCTTTATTGAATGTTGTGGATGTTTAGTATGTCTAAAATTTTGTAAGTTGTTATAAAATTTGTTAGACGTTTAAAATCCATAATAAAGAACAGTTGCATGCTCACTTAGGTTAACAACTAGTTTTAATCGTTAAAATAAATTGTTACCTTATAAAATACGGTTACAAACTCATATTAGTTCATAAATCTGTCTAAGGCTGGGGGTACTTAAGTTGACGATTTACGAAACACCTCCTACCTGGGGATTATGACCGAAATATTGAGCGTTGATAACTGATGTTATGAGCTTGCGTGAGCGATGTAAGGTAATAAAATGGTTTATCACCTAGACATTATAGGTTAAATCCAATTATAAGCATTATACTTAGATAAACCACTTAGACGTAGGTTGTTAAAATTAGCCGATATACCTAAGTAAAATACCCAAACATTTAGAACACTTCAGTGGGTGATTAACAATATATTTGATATATAGTTATTAGCTCTCATGTCCTCAAGAGTTCATACCGTGAGATCCATGCTCGGCTTCATGTCGTTTTTACCGCGACTGCTCCATTCGAAAAGTGTTTGCATGGGTCAATAACAAGGTAAATGAGGGAGGTAGTTCATAGTAAGTGGGTGAAGGAAATGTGTCAACATTGTCCTACGGTCTCCTTCATTAGTTTGAACCATGAGATTCCTACGTTGTGTCTGCTGTCGTTTTTAGGTGGCACTAGCTAGTCGTAATCCGCACGATCCCTTTGGAGGGTTGTAACATAGGATTCGGAACAACCCAGGCTTCAGTAAAATGAATAGGGTCTTATAGTTCCGTCTTGGATATTGTCTTCTATTTCGGAGGCATATTCATACCGTCCTATAAGATCTGAAAATGGCAGGTCACACTTACAAGAATTACTATTGTTAGTAAAGATCTTAACCAAAAGCGATAACCAAAAGAACTTTGAAATATGAGTTATTCTGGAAATGGTATTTGATCAAGAATTATCTTGCTTTTGTGAAGAAATTCTTGACTGCCCCTCGGTAGCAATTGTTCTAAATAATTTAAGTATCGTTGCAAATAAATAAAGATTTATTGGGTACTTTATTATTTTTGCTAAAAATGGATTTAGATGCATATTTAATAGAGTTTGTTTAAAATGTTTCAGCAATCTTGAACTCAATCATACAATTGCTTGCTTCTGATAAATTTAATGGAGAGGGTTATTCGAACTGAAAGTCAAACATCAATATATAGAGCTCATACCTCTTATAATTCTCAACCCCTACAAAGAATACCGAGGATTACCTCTTGGTGGTGTCCAAGTTAGGTTTGCTATCGTTTTTGTTCATGACCATTTGGAGAGGAAATTCGTGAAGATCTGGTCTTCAAAAGTAAGTCAATTTCTAACCCTTCTTTCTTTTCTGTTTTAGCATGCTATAAATTTTATTTTTGTGCATAATTTTTGTTTTGTAACTTGTAATTTTGTAAAAAAAATTGAAAATTGGGAACGATTCTGCTTCCGCAATGAACCTCATGGTTCCTTCAAAAGATTCATTTAATTTAAACAATGCCACTAACCCTTAATTACAAGTTTGCCATTGGGCATTTAATTCCTTCAATCTCCTAATAAAAATCCACTTAAATATTGCTCTTTATTTTCTACAAATTAATTGTTGGCAGAAGGTCTTTTTCATCTAAAATTTTAGCTACTTTTTTTTGAACCAAAAGAGTCTTATTCTTTTTCCTCCATAACCTGAAATCACCTCTCTCATCAAATTTAACAACTTTGAACCGTGTAGATAATAAAGTCATCTTTCAAATTAACCTCAACAAAAAATTAACCTAAACAAAGAATATGACAGCACACTACCACACACACTCTTTAGATCGAATGGAGCCCTAATACCACTAAAATTTAAATCGAACTCAAAATGCCCAAATAGAACAGAACACAACTAGCAGAATAAATTGAAAGCGATAAAAAACACATCGAACCATTATATATCCTTGTGTTTGTTGTGTTTTTTATCGCTTTTGATTTATTCTGCTGGTCGTGTTTTGTATTGTTGAGTTCGGTTTAAATTTTACAAGTGGTATTTGAGTTCCATTCAAGCCAAAAGTGTACTTATATTAAGCAGATAAAAGGAAAGTAGTTGCATGTTCTCTCACAATTTTGAATATACTATATTTGCAAGGGATGTTCAAATAACTCAATAACATGAACAATCCGGACTACCCAATCCAAAATGTAACGGTTGGATTGGGTTAGTTTTGTTCTTGTGTTGGGTTAGGTTAAACTTTTTCTATTTTTGTTGGGTTGGGTTGGGTTAGGTCGTGAATTGGCTACTAAAAGTTGGGTTGACCCAACTCAACCCGAAGTATATATATATTAATAATACATACATATATATACATATAACGTTTCAATTTTATGAAATTTTAGTTATTAGTCATGTGTTGTATATAAATTTACATATTTTTAATTAAAAAGAAAAATATACGCATGTACCCACGCCACCCATAGTGATCCCGATATAATTAAGAGAAGCCAGAGCAGCTTCATAATAGCAGCCCGTAGCTAGTTGGGATATAGAGTTGAGTTGGTTGTGCCGAGTGAGATTGGGTAAAGAGGTGCATAGTAAGTTATTCCGTGTTTTCTGGTGTATGTCCATATACTACATCTGGCAGGAGCGTAATCGGCGGTTGCATGGAGGTCGACCAAGGTTGGTGTCTATGTGTTGGCTTTGTTCTGGTCTTATCATGTTGGCTTTGTTTTGGTTTTGTTGCCTTGTCTTTGCTTGTTCTTTGTTGCTTTGATGCCTTGATCCCGAGTTGTGAGATCTCCCATGTTGTTGTATAATAATATCACATATTCTAAAAAAAAAAAATCTTTATACATTTACGAAGCACCCTTAATGTTAGAGAAAGAAAATGCATTTATTATATAGTATTAATTAGTTAAGATTTTCTTCTCATTTTCAATTGGGGAGAGAAAATATATTTATATGCTCTTATTTTTTATTTAACGTATTTCATGTTTCAAGCAACTGGTTTTATTGGCAAATTCATGTTATTTTTAAATATACCATTTAACATTGTCTTAAATTTATGCAAATGTTGTTCTAGCCAATATATGAAATATAATGGTAAATATATTTGATATGTTCTCAAATACAACTAGTTTCATGGCAACCTATTGGTTTTAGTGGATTCATGGTTATTTTTAAATATACCTCAGAACATTGTATTAAAATTTTTGCAAACATTCTAACTAATATATGAAATATAAATGTACTCAAATAGATAGTTGTACCACTCAAAAGTTTCAATATAATAGTATCATATGATAGTACAATATATGAGTATATATTATTTAACTGAATTCCTTTATGAGTTATACCATAGTATATAAATCACAATTTGACTCAATGTTCAATATAAATCACAATATATATCATAAAGTTCATTTATATCATAGTATATATCATACATTCAAAGTAGTCGAAAATAAACAAAAATATCTACCAATCACAGATTGACTCAATAGTCAACACAAAAATACATACGTACAACTGTATATATCATAAAAAAAGAAATCTAAATTAAAAATTACCCTAATTTATATAAAATAAATGAATATATATCACAGTATATATGTACATTTATTCTTTGGTTTCTGTGCATAAGAACCCTCCCATCATCATCTCTCTTTTTCTTTGTGAAGCACTTGCCTTTGTCACCCATCCTCATCTCTTTTTCTTGAAACCCTAGATCTACCGTTGCTCTTGTCTATCATTGCCACACCTTCCATAGCAGCCACCTTGTCATCGTCGTTGGGCCTACTTATCACCGTCAACAGTTGAGTCCGTGCACTACAGTCAACAGAACTCTAACCATCATCTAGAACCCTACGCCGCTCAGATCCGTGCCTCGTGCCAAATCTATTCGCCTTGCATCGTCAATTTGCCTCATGCTAGATCTATTCAGCGACTTCTCAGTTGTCGTCTGATGTTCGTCTCCTATTATTAGTCACTTGTAACTCGTGCCCCCGAGAAGGAGAAAAAGAGAGGGATGAGAAATAAATAATTTAATTAGAAGAAAGAAAGAGAAAGAATAAGGGATTTAAAAGTTTTTTTCTTTTTAAAAAGGGAACATAAATAGGCACGAGGCCCTAGGATATGCATGGGGAGAGATACACAAAATCTTAGGCATTTATTTTTATTTTATTTCAAGAAGCATGTTGTAATTTATTGATTAATGCATTATCTGTTTAGTATGATCGTAAATGTTTTAGTTCTTTCACAATGGAGTTTGGAACGATTCGCTTCCGCTCATATATCCTCTATAAAAAGAGTTCCTTCAAAGGCAATCGTGGACATCAACAAATGCAAAGTCGATCGCAACAAGAATCTAGTTCTTCCTCTCCATTGGAGAACATATTAAAGGAATATATGCAAAAGAACGATTCATCATTGCAAAGTCAAGCAACATTTATTTGAAATTTGAAACTCCAAATGGGGCAAATAGCTAAAGAATTGAAAACTAGGTCGCGGGGAACATTACCTAGTAACACAGAAGCACCAAGACATGGAGGGAACTTAGACAAGGAACAGTGTCAAGTGGTGACACTGAGAAGTGGAAGGCCTTTAACAAATGACAGACTAAAGAAAAGCAATCCAGCAACTCAACAATCAGATGAACAGACCACAGTGACCAATGAAAAGCAACACACAGACCAACCAACATAGAGTAATCAAAAGCAGAACGATTCAACATAAAGGAACAAGGAGAAGGAAAAAAAGTTAATGCAGGATGTTGAATGTAGAGGCTCATCCGCAAGCATTTCAACTTCGAGTGTAATGCATAATGTGCACCCACAACCGTCTTTCCCACAAAGACTGAGAAAAAAGAATGATGAGAGCTAATTTCGACGATTTCTTGATGTACTCGAAAAATCCCACATGAACATATCACTAGTAGAAGCTTTTGAGAAAATGTCGAGTTATATTAAATTCTTAAAGGACATCTTGTCCAAGAAAAGAAGACTGTCGCACTAACATAAGAAAGCAACACATTCTTCAAGACCGGTATTTGAGAAAAGATGAAAGAACTAGGCAATTTCATGATAACAAGCTCAATAGAGGGCCTAGATGTAGGTCAAGCACTATGCGATCTAGGAGCAAGTATTAATCTAATGTCGCTATCCATCTTCAAGAAATTGGGGATTAAAGAAGCCAGACCTACAAGTATTTCTCTTTAACTTGCTGACAGATCTGTTAAACATCCTGAAGGCAAAATTAAGGATGAGCTTGTGTAAGTGGACAAGTTTATCTTTCTAACATATTTCATTATATTGGATTATGAGGCGAACAAAGAGATACAATTTATCCTTGGTAGACCCTTTTTGTCAACTAGAAGGGCTCTAATAGACCTTCACCATGGAGAATTAATAATGCGCGTAAACAATGAACAGGTAAAATTCAATGTGTTCAACACATTGAAAACCCTGATGAATTACAGTCTTGCTAATTGGTGGACGCATTGGAATGGAGCAGTGACAACAAGGATAATGAATCTAACTTCTTACCAGTTAATTATGAAGAGGAACAACAGGTTGTCAAATCTGTATATGTGTTGAACGACATGAAGAGAAAATTTGAATCACTTGACTTATATAACCAAGAAACAAAAAAGACAAATCCATTGCTTGAGGAGCCACCATATTTGGAATTGAAAATATTACCAGCCCATCTGAAATACACTTATCTGGGATAGAACAATCCTTTACCAGTTGTTATATCCTCCTAGTTAAACGCATATGATGAGGAATCACTTATGCAGGTGTTGAAGAAGCATAGCAAAGCCATTGGATGGACGCTTGTGGACATTTGTAGCATTAGTCCAACATACTGCATGTACAAGATAAAATAGGAGGAAGGGGTCCACTCAGTATCAACCCGGGTTGAACCCAGTAATGAAAGAAGTTGCTAAAGAGAAAATTATAAAGTGGTTCAGCACATGAGTCATTTATCCTATCTTTGATAACCACTGGGTTAGTCAAGTTCAATATGTGCCTAAAAAGAAAGGAACTACGGTAGTGTCCAACGACAGCAATGAAATGATACCCGCTCGAACCGTGACAGGTTGGAGGATTTGCATGGACTACTACAAGCTTAATGCTGCCACAATGAATGACCACTTCTCTGCCCTTTACCGACCAGATGCAGGTCAGACTTGCTGGTAATGAACTTTTATATTTCTTAGATGGTTACTCAAGATAAAATTAGATAATAATTGTACCAGAGGACCAGGAGAAAACTACTTTCACATGCCCTTATGGGACCTTCATATTTCGATACATGCCATTTGACTTGTACAATGCACCAGGTACTTTCCAATAATGCATGATGGCCATCTTTTCTAAATTCTTGGAATAGTCAATAGAGATTTATATGGATGATTTTTCTATGTTTGGGAGTTGATATAATGAATGTTTGACAAACTTGGAAGTCGTTCTTCAACAATGTGAAAAGAGGAATTTGGTGTTGAATTGGGAGATGTGTCACTTCATGGTTACAGAAGGAATTGTTCTTGGGCACAAAATCTCCAAATCTGGACTGGAATTTGATCTTGTAAAGATCGATGTAATTGCCAAACTTCCTATACCAGCCAATGTTAAAGCATTAAGAAGCTTCTTAGGCACGCAGAATTTTATCAAAGATTATCAGAGGTTTCTCTCAGATTTTCAAATCTTTCAATGTGTTACGCGAAGCAAACCGACCATATGAGTTTGATAACAGCTGTCATCAGACCTTTAAGACTTTTATAGATGCGTTGACCTCAGTGCCTATCTTGATTGCACCCAACTAGGCATAATAATTTGAACTTATGTGCGATGCCAATGATATTGCAGTCGAAGCGATGTTAGGTCAACGTAGAGATATGATGGTGCATCCTATCGCCTATGCTAGTAAAAAACTCAATGATGCTCAAGAAAATTATACAACCACGGAGAAAGAGTTGCTAGTTGTGGTTTTCACAGTGGAGAAGTTTTGTGCTTATTTGTTAGGATCAAAAGTTGTCATCCACACGTATCACTCAGCCATCAAATATCTAATGACCAAGAAAGATGCAAAACCTCGACTCCTCCATTGGGGTTTTTTCATTGCAAGAGTTTGGTATTGAGGTGTGGATCACAAACAGACTAGGAACAATGTTATTGACCATTTGTCAAAGGTCGAGAATGAAGAAGCCTATAATAAGAAGCCTAAGATCAATGCATGCTTCCCAGATGAAATAATGTGAAAAATTAATGAGTTTGACCCATAGTACGTAGACATTGTAAACTATTTGGTGTGCAAGAAAATCCCTGAAGAGTTCAACATGCAATAAAAGAAGGACTTATGCATGAATGCAAAATTTAATAGAGCCTCATCTTTACAAGCGCAAATTTGATCACATCTTCCATCAATGCATACATGAGATTGCCTTTCACCATATACTATCTCAATACCATGAATCACCATATGAAGGGCATTTTAAAGGCCAAAGGACTACGAATAAAGTACTGCAATGTGGGTGTTGCTAGCTTATATTATTCAAGGATGCAAGAGAATTCGCTATAAGTGTGACCATTGTTAGAAGAAATATATTTACCTGCAATAAGATGCCCTTAACTTCTATTTTTGAAATTGAGCTATTTGATGTATGGGGGATTGAGTTCATGGGACCCTTCCCTCCTTCATGCGAGCATATATACATTCTAGTGGCTGTTGATTATGTTTTCGAAAGAAACGATGAAGTTTCATAGTGGAAGGGGATCATTCCTTTTTCTTTTTTTTTAACTTTTATAGAATCACAAATTTACATAACGGAATTATGCATTAAAATAAGAAATTATAGCATGCTTTGAAGGAAGGAATTAGAGAAAAAATGCTTACCCTTGAAGACAAAATTCTTCACAAGATCCCTTCTTCTAGTCACAAACTCTTCGAAACTTGATCTTCCAAAGAAAAAACAAATGACCACCACCAAGAGGTCAACCTTTGTATTCTTTATAGGTGATGAGAATCCAAAAGTTATGGGCTCTGAATTTTGGGAAGATGGAGAGAATTTGAGAGGAATTTTTTTTTTTTCTAGAGAAAATTGTTGGGAGTGAAAATCAGAAAGAGCTTCTCTATAGGCTTCTGTGAAGTAGATGACCACTCTCATTGAAACCGCAATTTTCGCGTTTTATCAGGATAGAAAAAATAGGGGAAGGAGTTATAACTCCATCCTTTATTAAACTTAAAAAATTAATTTAATTAATAAAAATATACTTTACCATAATCTATATATATATATATATATATATTATACTAATGTTATATCAAATATAACACATAACCTATAGTTATTATATTATATCTAATACAATATAACATATAGTTTTATTTCTCTCAATAATACATGGTATTTAGTATAAATCATATTTATACTAAATTTAATTATATGAATCCCATCCATAAAATTAATATTTGAATCACATTCGAATATTTAATTTCTCTCAAAACAAACTTTATATTATAATGTATCGAATACATTATATTAATTATATCCATATAATTAATTTAATAATTATATCAAATATAATTAATTCCCTCAATTAATTTAAACAATTCAAATAATCCAAAATTAATTCTCAATTATCCTTGTTGAGCTACAGATGGGACCTTATGAACCTATAGATCGAAACTCCAATGGTACTTGGATAATCAATTAAACTCGTTAATTAAATTACCCAACATCCATTAATTATCAGTCATTCCACTAAAGATCAACAGCTGCACTATTCGCACTATAGATATATGTCTGTGTCCATTAGATATAACCAGTCAACAGTATGAAGACCCTTTACAAATTGCTCGTAAGTACAGCTGGGCCAAAATTACCGTTTTTCCTTTGTAGTTACATCTAATTCCTTAAGTATCACTGATCCCTTTAATGAATAATAAGTCATAGACCAACTATGATCAAATCCCTCTCGGACCAAGAGAAGATGTGGCCACATTGTTCAAGCGCCAAAATGAGCCCTTAAAAGAGCAATTTATCTACTTATCCTGACATCAAGAAATGAGTGAATTTCATTTCATGTAGCTGTGTATCCAACTCCTCAATCGGACAAATATCCAAAATAGTAGGCATATTGATTCAGGGACCTAACCACTCTCACCTATGCAAATCAAAGGATCACCTTCATAGACAGGAGTTCACAGCTCACTCAATATTTAAGTTATGTCACTTATGGTCATCCTGGTGAAATGTAAGTCTCTACTATTAATGGCGTTATATATAATGAGACTAATCATTTCATGGTCTGATCTTATACAAAGTCTTTGTATAGGACACTCCTACTCACATGTCTCCATATGAATGATAAGGATCAGATAATTTATAGCACTTTACAGCAATTGTAACATCTACAAAGCGAGTTGTATCTGTAGTCTCACCAGGATAAGGTACCTAACTCTATTCATCTACGACAGACCGTTTAGGTTATCATTTAAACATGATCTACCTGTATGTCTCTACATACATGTTTAAATTACATAAAATAACCTATGATATTTTTTTATTGGATTGAGTGTATACTCATAAAATAACAATTATTTTATCAATAACAATTTGTTTATACAAAGCTTACAAATTGTGAGAATGCAAGAGAGATTTAGGGCACCAATCCCAACAGTTTTAAAATGGGTAGAAGCCATTTCTTGCACAAACAAAGATGAGTTGACCGTGTCAAAATTTCTTACAAAGCACATCTTCACTCGATTTGGTACTTCAAGAGCATTAATAAGTGATAAATGTACACAATTTCTTAATCATATCATTAACAAACTTTTATTGAAGTTTAATGTGCAACATAGAGTGGCGACTGCATACCATTCTCAAACAAATGGATAAGCTGAAATTTCAAACATAAAGATCAAATCCATTCTGAAGAAGGTTGTCAACACATCAAAAACAGGATTGGGCACAAAATCTTAACGAAGCATTGTGGGCATACAGAACAGCTTGCAAAACACCAATTAGAATATCCCCCTATGGAAAAGGATGCCATTTTCTGTTGGAATTCAAACATAAGACACACTGGGCACTGAAAAAAGCTCAACTTCAATTTAGAATCCACTGGTGAAGCGTGAAAGTTACAATTGAACGAACTGAAAGATTGGAGACTGCATGCATATGAAAATGTCAAGATTTACAAAGAAAGAACTAAACATTGGCATGATCAATGCATTAGTAGGAAAACCTTATATGTTGGCTAAAAGGTTCTCCTATTTAATTCACATTTACATTTGTTCCTAGGGAAGCTTAAATCTTGGTGGTTTGGACCATTTATCATCAAGGAAATATTTCCCCATGGAGCCGTTGAACTAAAAGGCGATGATGGATTCAATATGTTTAAAGTAAACGAACAAAGAATCAAACCACATTTTAGAGATGATGTGGAAAGAAAGAAGGCCTCCAAAGACCTCGTTCAACCTCAATGAGGATGACCGATTGTCCCTACACTAATCATCAGCATATCTTTCCAGGGACGCATCTTTTACTTTGCTTTATTTTTACTTTCTAGTTGCTTGTCATTGGTTTATTTTCTTTGATTTTATTTGCTTTTGTAAGATTGATTGCTTTAGTTTGATTGATTGATTGAACTTGGTGTATTTTTGCTATATGATGATTTGCTAATTGAAAAATGAATGATGTGTTGAATGTATGTATGCACTGATTGATTACATTCGATTAGTTCAACACATGTGGGATACGTAAGGCTTTCTGACCGTTAGTGGAAATTGAGGACACTCGAGTGTGCGTCGTCTGAGCATAAGTCTCTTCAAGTCCTCATTAAATGCACCATCATCGTGAGTGACATCAGCATCTTTTTCCATGCGTGTGCTCCCCCTTATTTAAGCCCTAACCCTCTTCGTTTTCCTCTTTCATTTTCGTTCCCATTCTCAAGCTCTCAAGATTTTTTTCTACTGATTCTCTCATAGATCCCTAGTGACCTTCAAATCTCTTCAATTTCTTCAAGATTTCTTCAAGCTCTCATCTTCCAATAAAATGTCTCACCAAGAAAACACCCAAAAGCCCTCTATTGTTCAAGTTGGTGAGAACTAAGCTTTTTTTTCAACACCATCACTAACAGTCCCTTCGCCTTCCTAATCTCAGCCATGCCCGAGTCATATTTTGATTCCGTTACTGCTCTTCAACCTCACCCAAATCCACAACGGATTTGCTCTTTCACTCGCGAAGCTTTTCGTCCATGGTTATCCCTACCATTACTCTGATTATTCCTCTGACCATTCAAATTCCCCCTTCCCTCCAAAAAGCCCCTTCATCTTCCCTACGCCCAGTCGTTCCCTTCGAGCCTGTGTCTATTGAGCTTTTGGTAGTAGTATCCCGCTCAGAGCCCACATTGTCTAGATCATCACTGCATAGCCCTAAAGACAATACTAGCGTTGAGGGCCAACTTAAGCCATTGCCATCCACCATAGGACCAATATTGACTTAAACATGCATCTTAAAGATAATATTTATGTGGCATAAAACAACGAAAGGTGAGTTCTTCATTTCGTAAGTCAAAGACATGAATGGATACTTGTGCATCACTTAGGTGAATGTTAGCGAACCTTCTCAACCCTACCATATTAATTGATTTTCAACCCATTCAACGCACGTTGTTTTCATTTCTGCCACATCTCTTCCATCAACGCATCTCATTCCCCATCATTCAATGCATCACCATCACACACACATACCTTCGATGCATCACCCTTCCATTATCACTCCCCGTTCACCTTCAGCCATTTTTTCTCTTGATTGTAATTAGTTCTTTATTTTATTCATGCAAACAACATCATCCAATCTAAGTGCTCTTACTTTGTAAAAATCATCTTACTAATTTAGATTAATTCAAAAGTCCCTATGTTTGACCTTGATACTTAACATGAATCTCTATTTGAGTTTGCACTTGGGTTTAATTAGAGAAAACTTGTATTCATTTAAGGACAATTTAAATGATCAATATAGCACACACGCACAATTATTTTCACAACCCATACCATAGTATGTATTCATGTTAATAAGTACCCCAAATGTGGTCATAGTGAAAAATTGGGTCATAACCAAAAGACTTGCAAATGTTCTCTCACAATAGTACTCATCATTGTTGTATTTTCTAGATGATTTTCATCATTGTCATTACATTAATATCTTTTTTGCACGATAGTAGTTTCCTTCAAAAGTATATTTAAAAAAACAATAATATAGATGATTGTTCCATTTGATAGTTTCATTTGATGGTATCTTAAAATATACTTTAGAATATTGTGTTAGGTGTGTATAAAATATTCTATACTATATATGCAATATACTAAGATTTTTTATATAACAAAATACATAAAACACCATTCCATATGTGAGTATAAACATTACATAAACCCTTTCACTCCATCTTCATTGTGCTCTTTCACCTAACATTTTTATACAAACCATTTTCCTATAACTTAGTGTCCATATGTGAGCACAAACCATACATAAATAACATATTACATGATTTCTCTTATCACACAGTCCATATCAGTCATTCCATATCATTGACATACGATGGTTCAATATATAAATTAAGAGTATAGAAAATTAAATTTATAACATTGACATATGACAATAGTACATATGTCATGACAATTCCATAATCATATGACAGTACAATATATATTATTTAGCCTTATTCTTTCATCAGTTATACCAGGGTAAACACAACATAGATTTATTCGATATGAATTATAAAACAATATATATCATAAAATCGATAGTCTAAATCACATACCTTCTTTGAATCCTAATTTTTGTCACAATATATATCCTAAAAATCTATTAAAGTAGTGAGAAATCTAATGAACCGACTTAAACATGGATCACATGTATTTAATTAGCATCCCAACAAGAAGAATTAAAACAGTATGACTAGCATCCTAAACGATTTAATTGGCATCCCAACAAGAACCCAAGAATCGCAACAGAATATATCACAAGTTCTTTGTTCAAGCTCCTGTATTGTTATTTCCTCCCCAATTGATATTCACTCCCGTTTGTTGGGTCTTCTTCATATTTCAAGCCCACAAATGAGGGGGAGTATTAGATATTATAATTAAATTTACCTTCACCCATCAGCTTAAGCTTTTGGATGAATCGGTGATTTAAGAGTAGCATCCCAACAAAAATAATAATAAAAAAAGAGAGATTAAACATGCATGGATACTTGGTAAATCCTTAAATGGTATAAATGTGTTTGATAAACCCCTGAACAGTACATAAATGACATGTCATTTTAGTATATATCAATTAACTATAATACTTAAATCTCATATTACACAAAAATTCCCATATAACACAATACATATCAGTTATACCACAATATATGCAAATTAAAAGTATATATCAATTTTACCATAGTACATAAACCAGATTTTGACTCAATATGGATTATAAAATATAAAGGCCAGACTATAATATAATAAAAATGAATGCTTAAAAAAAAAAAAAACTAATAGTGAAAAACCAAAGAATTCGAACAATATATATCACATCTGTTGAGATGATTTTATTATGAATATTATAATAATAAATAGAAGCTCATTGCTTAGTGTCCCAAAAGTCATGTGTACTCTTTATGTTGTCCATATGCCTTGTAATTATTCATACTTGATATCCATGTAAGTCCACATCTTACTTGCCACTTTGCTTATAAATAGTGGCATTTAGTAGATCTTAAAATTACACATACATTGGACAAATTTCATACAAATTGGAGAAAGTAGAGAAATTTTCTCATTTTCTCATTTCTTATTTTCTCATTTTGTTTTATTTTATTTATTTATATATTATGTTTTATTTATTTTAATATTAGATTATATTTTATTACCATCCGTGTTCCCGTTGTGCTCCTCAAATTCACAACAGTTATCAGCACGAGCTCCTATCGTTTTCCCCGCTAAAGGTAGGTCCTAAACATATGCCAATTTTTCCCTCTTCGTTATAATTAATAAATTTAATGTTATTTGCATTTTCAATATCTATTAAATTTTTAACATAAGTATAATATTTTATGATAGTGATGCCATGAAATCTCACAAAATTAGAATTTTCCGCCATTGATATTAACGACAATAATGATTTTTCATGGGTACTTGATGTCGAAATCCACCTGGATGCTATGAATCTTGGGAAGATTAGTAAAGAAGGAAATACGACATCCAGTCAGGACAAAAAAAAAATTATGATTTTCCTTCGTCATCATATCCATGAGGGATTGAAAATGGAGTATCTTACAATAAAAGATCTCCGTATCTTGTGAAAATTTTTGAAAGAGAGGTATGATCATCAAAAAATAATTATTCTTCCAAAAGCTCGTTATGAGTGGATAAATTTGAGGCTACAAGATTTCAAATAAGTAAGTGATTACAACTTCGCATTATTTTGAAATCAATTCAAAATTATTATTATGCGGAGAGAAAATTTTCTACGTTTCATGTCTCGAATATACTCTTGCAGTAGCAATATCAAGACAAAGGTTTTTAACAGTATTCTAAATTAATTTCATGCCTTTTCGTGGCCAAACAAAATAACGAGTTATTGATGAAAAATCATGAATCTTGACCAACCAAAACAACACCATTCCCTAAAGTGAATATTGTGAATTTTTATAATAATCGTAGTCGAGGTCGTGGTTGCAGTCAAGGTTGTGATCGTAGCAGAGGAAGAAATAATTATTATTTTTGTGGTGGTCATTTTAATCATTCAAATTTCGAAAGAACAACACAAAATAATGATCACAAAGATAAAGCTCCACAAGATAAGAGTTCAAAAAATGTTGAAGATAAATGCTTCTGATGTGGAATGACTGGGCATTGGTTACGTATTTATCGTATGTCAAAACACTTAGTTGACCTCTATCAAGCCTCGTTGAAGGAAAAAGAGAAAAATATGGAAGCAAATTTTGCATATTAGGATAATGATATATTTGACCCATCCTAGATGACAAATTTGAATGTCGCGGACTTCATTGAATCTTTTGAAGAAAAAATTGGTGTAGTTGATGGAACATTAAGTGTTTCTTTTGATTTTGATAATATCTAGACTTAATATTATTTACTATTTTTATATATATCTTCATGTTTTTTTAGTAACTTTTGTATATTTTAAGTGTTGTTTTTCTTATTGTAATTATTTTATTTTAATGAAGAAATATGAATCATTTTCATATGTTGGATGTTTCAAAAATGAGCAAAAAAGATCTATGTCTAGCAGACAGTGCAACTACACATACAATACTTACAAATAAAAAATATTTTTCTAAACTGACAATGCTGGAAACAAAAATCAATACGATATCAGGTTCTACAAATCTGGTCGAAGGTTTTGGAAAAGAAAATATTATTTTGCCTAGAGGAACAATATTCACAATTGACAATACATTGTTCTCTAGTCAATCAAAGAGAAATCTTCTAAGTTTTAAAGATATACGTTGTAATAGTTATCATATTGAGACTGATAGTAAAACAAATATGGAATATCTATATATCATATCCACTATCTCAAATAAAAAACGTATATTGGAAGAGTTTCCTGCTTTATCTTCTGAATATATTATACTCATATACGAGTAATTGAAACATATGCAACAATGAGCCTAAAGTTCATAAATTCAAACATATTTACAATTTGGCATGACCGATTGGGTCATCCAGGATCTATAATGATGAGAAAAATTGTTGAGAATTCGAATGGACATCCATTAAAAAGACAAAAAATTCTTCAATCTAATGAATTATCATGTGATGCTTGCTCTCAAGGAAAATTGATAATTAGACCATCACCCGCGTGGGGATTGAATCACCTACATTTTTAGAACGAATTCATGGTGATATATGTGGACCTATTAACCCACCAAGTGGACCATTTAGATATTTTATGGTATTAATAAATGCATCTAGTAGATGGTCACATGTGTGCTTATTATCAAGTTGAAATCTTGCATTTGTAAGATTACTTGCTCAAATAATTAATTTAAGAGCACAATTTTCTGATTGTACAATTAAGACCATTCATCTTGATAATGCTGGTAAATTTACATCTCAAGCTTTTGATAATTATTGTACGTCAATTAGGATAAGTGTTAAATATCATGTAACTTATGTTCATACATAAAATGGTTTAGCAGAATAATTTATAAAACATTTGCAATTAATTGCAAGACCATTACTTATGATAGTTAAGTTTCCTTCATCTGTATGAGGATATGCTATTTTGCATGCAGCGTCACTTGGACGCATTAGGCCAATAGCTTATCATAAGTACTCGTCATTATAATTAGCTTCTGGTCATGAGCCAAATATTTCTCATCTGAAAATTTTTGGATGTGCAGTATATGTTCCAATTACTTCATCACAATGCACTAAGATGGGTCCTCAAAGGAGGTTAGGAATAATATCTTGGATATGATTCTCCATCAATTATTAAATATCTTGAACCCCTGATAAGTGATTTATTTACTACACAATTTGCTGATTGTCATTTTAATGAGACAAATTTTCCAACACTAGGGGGAGAAATTAACAAGTTAGAAAAAGAAATTACATTGAATGAATTGTTATTATCTCATTTAGCTCCCCATACAGATCAATGTAAACTTGAAGTTCAGAAAATAATTCATTTGCAAGATAAAGCAAATCAATTACCAGATGCATTTATAGATGCAA
The DNA here is from genome assembly GCF_009727055.1 of Benincasa hispida. Lineage (NCBI taxonomy): Eukaryota > Viridiplantae > Streptophyta > Magnoliopsida > Cucurbitales > Cucurbitaceae > Benincasa > Benincasa hispida. The sequence continues at coordinate 57,219,109 of NC_052349.1, forward strand.
AGAAAGTAACTAAGTCACATATACCAGCTGCAAATGTTACATCAAAAATTGATATCCCAACACAACAAGTTATCGCTAATGAGTCTTGAACACACCATAAGTATGTAGACAAATGGGTTCCAAAGATAAAAATTCTCGAAAATGAAAAATAATTAATAGTGAAAAAGACTTGGTTGAGGATGTAAATACCCATGAAGAAATCCTCGATATGATTAGTGAGGAAGGTGAAATATACCTAAAGATAATAATGAGATTTCAATAAATTATATCATGACAGGAAAAAGATGGAATCGAACTAATGTAATTATTGACAACATTTATGCTATAATGTTGCTCTTGATATTATATCTGAAAATGAGAATCCTGAACCAAAATCTATTGAAGAATATCGACATAGAAAAGATTGGCTTCAGTAGAAAGAAGCAATCGAGGCAGCATTGAACTCACTTTCAAAATGTTAGGTTTTTGGACTAGTAGTCCGAACACCAGAAGGTGTTAAGCCTGTGGGATACAAATGGGTATTTTGAGAAAAAGAAATGAAAATAATGAGGCCACAAAATATAAAGTAAGACTAGTTGCACAAGGTTTTTCACAAAAACCTGATATTGATTTTGAGAAGACGTATAGTCCAGTGGTGAATGAAATTACATTAAGATATTTAATTGGCTTGACTGTGTGTAAAAGTCTGGACACGCATCTTATAGATGTAATCACAACATATTTATATGGATCTTTTGATAATGATATTTATATGAGAATCTCAGAAGGATTTAAGGTACCTGACATATACATCAAATTTCGAAGAATTGTATTCAATAAAGTTACAGAGATCACTATATGGATTGAAACAATCAGAACGAATGTGGTACAATCGTCTGAGTGGATATTTATTGAAAGAATGATATCAAAATAATCCAATATGTCTGTGTGTTTTTATAAAGAAATCATAATCAGGATTTGCTACTATAACTATATATGTTGATGACTTGAATATAATTGAAACTCCTGAAAAGCTTTCAAAGGCAATAGAATATCTTAAGAAAGAATTTGAGATGAAAGATCTTGAAAAAAACAAATTTTTTCCTTGGTTTGCAAATTGAGCATTTAGCAGATGAAATATTTATTCATCAGTCAACTTATACCAAAAAAAATTTGAAAAGATTTTATATGGACAAAGCACATCCATAAAATATTCCAATGGAAGTCCGTTCATTGGATATAAAGAAAGATATATTTTGACCTCGAGAAGATAATGAAGAACTTATTGGTCCTGAAATACCATATCTTAGTGCTATTAGTGCACTTATGTATCTTGCTAATAATACAAGACCAGATATTGCATTTTCAGTAAATTTATTAGTTAGATATAGTTGTTCTCCTACAAAAGGACATTGGAATGGAATTAAGCATATCTCACGGAATTTTTTCTACACTCATGATCTTGAAGAAAATGATGACATTACTGTACAACAAATTTGTTCTAAAGATAATTTGGCAGACTTATTACTTTGGCAGACTTATTACAAAGGCATTACTAACCACAACTGACTCAGATATTTTTAGTGATGTTTTCATGAGGGGAGTAAATATATTGTATTCTTTTATGAGTATATATTATATGAAATATGTACTATTTTTTCTTCACTAGGTTTTCTCTTATTGGGTTTTTCCTATTAAGGTTTTAATGAAACATATTATATATATATATATGGACATCTAAAGAGGTGTATTATGAATATTATAATAATAAATAAATGTTCACTACTTAGTGTCCCAAAAGTCATGTGTAACACTTAGTGTCTATATAAGTCCACATCATACTTGTCACTTTGCCTATAAATAGTGACATTTGGTGGATCTTAAAATTACACATTGAGCAAATTCCATACAAATGGGAGAAAGTGGAGAAATTTGAGAATTTTCTCTTTTGTTATTTTGTTATTTTGTTTTATTTTATTATTATATTATATTTTATTGTCATCCGTGTTCTTGTTGTGCTCTCAAATAGATTTGAGATTTTAGATTTAATTGAATTGTTGGATTTAAGTTGTGTGAGATTGAGAATTTAAGTGGAAAAGAAAAGGAAAAAGAAAAAGAAAAAGAAAAAGGAATATTCATTAAGATAGGGTTTGGTTTTGAGGTACATATATAGGTGTCCAATTTTCTCACGGGGCCCTGCCCGAACGGGGCAGGGATTCCCAGGTGGGGAATGGGGAAGGGAGTGGGGAAATTTTTTTTCTGTGAGCTAAACGGGGAGAATGCATTCCCTGTCCCCACCGTCGCCCTCGTCCCCGCCCTGTTCTCCGTCCCCACCCCGATTAGCTTTTACATATTTATTCATTATAATTATTTAATGTTATGTTATTATTATTATTATATAAATATTACATTTAAATTTCAAATTTGATTATTTATTGGAAAAGATAATGAATATGTTTAAATTGAATGTTTAAATATAGATTATATATGTTAATAATTTGATTTATATTTATTTCTGTCTACTTAAAAAAATTAATTAGCTTTTTTAGGCTAAAATTTGAGTAATTTATCTTTCAATTCAAATTGTCATATAAAACTAACTATAATAAATAATTTAACAATAAAATTAATTATTTAATTAAAATTTGCTTGAAAAAAGTACCAGAAAAAATTTGGGATCCAATACCTGTAAATTCTCGATCCCCATCAGAATTTTACAGGATGGAGAATGAAATGGGGAACGGGAATGGGAAATAACATCTCCGTCCCACTCCGTGGATCTCTAAGTACATATATAGGAGAGCCAACTAAGCCATTTGAGGCGCACGCAGCCCTAAGTGCTTCTTTCTCTCCCTCTTGAACTCTCTTTCATGCAAAAGGGAAGAAAACCCCAGTCGGTCGTCTCATCAATGCCGTCAGCTCTGTCTTGTTACAGCCCGCCGTCAGCTTCGTTCAGTTGCAGCCCCAGAACTGTTGTCGTGCTGCCCGGGTCACTGTCGGTTGCCGCAATTCGTCCCTGGTTTGCACCGTCGTTCACCTCTGCAGATCGCCGCCAACCACCGAGAAGTTGTCCCCCGTCGAACGCGCCGGCCACCTGAATCCATTGCCTTTCGCCCAAGTTTTGTTGAGTAAGATTTTGGGAATTTTATTGGATTTTCTTGAATGACTCTTGAATGCCCTTGAGTTTTGGGCCTATTTAATGATATCCATTATGCTTTGGATATTGTAACGATGTTTAGGGCCGTCAAAAATCGCTATCCAGCAGTATAAAAGATCAATCAGTGATTTTGACATTTTTTTGGGGATTTTTATATAAAAATCAGTCCTATATTTCAAAAATCTTTTTTTTTATTATTTTTATTCTCGACTTTTATATATATTTTAACTTAAGAGAGAAACTCTATTAGGGAGAAAATATTCATATTTGATTTTTTTTTCTTCAAATAGATTCTTGAGATTTTTTTCTTTATTTATATTTAATGATTTTTTTTATTGGTTTCACATTTTTTTTTCTGCAGGTTCGTGATTATTTAAAATATACCTTAGAACATTTTATTAGAAATTTAAAAATATTTTAACCAATATATGAAATATATCACAGTATATAAATTAATGTTTGACATAAATCACCATATAATGTATTTATTATGAAAGAGAGAAAATGAATTTATTATGATTTTTCTCTTTTCTTTTTTCGATTTAGAGATAAAATGTATTTGATATATTTTTTTTCCATTTTTATTTGGAGAGAGAAAATGACACTTAATATGATTTTATTTTTCATTTCGTTTTTCATATTGATTTTTGTTATTATGTGAAATATTTCATTGTTCGTTCATTTGTACATGTAATATATTTCGTTGTTTATTTGTACATATCAATTTATTGTGTTTTATTATTTTTTTTTTTACAATTAATGGTTATTTTAAATATATCTTAAAACATTTTGATGGATTCATGATTATTTTAAATATACTTAGAACATTTTGTTAGGTATTTGAAAATGTTCTAACCAATATATGAAATATACTCTAATTTATAAATTAGAGATTGACTCAATGTTTGACATAAATCACAGTATAAATCAATATACGATAGCATATAATCTTCATAAATTTCATTTACACCACAGTATATATATCATAATATAATAAGTCTAAATAAAAAAAAAAACACTCGTTTATATCAAATAAACGAATACATACATATATATCACATTATATATATATAAAAAGAAAAAATAAAGTTCATCTTTTTATAATACATAACTCTCCATTTTCATAAGAGAGGGAAAAGGAAGAAAAAAGTGTGAATTATGAGGGAAAAAATATAAAAAAAAATAGTGTGAATTATGAGGGAGAGAATATAAAAAATATATTATTGGAAAAAGAGAATATGCATGGAAGGGAGAGAATATGTATGAAGGAGAGAGAAATACATAAATACATAAATAAATATATATATAACGTAGGTAGGAGCTAAATTGTAAATAACTACTGATATTAGTAAAAAATGAAATGTTCAAAACATTAACATAATATGTGCCTATTCTTAAGACATTTTATGTAGAGGATTTTTTTTTTTTTTTTTTTTTTGAGTATTTAGACTTTGGAACTTGTTGGAATCGTTTTAAATGTTTAAAATTGGACTTTAAATTATTAATTATGGATCATGTGTAGATTGATATCTGTGTGTTAAGTTTGGAAGCAATTTTGTAATAAACCACTAATTGGGTAAGTTCTAGAGACAGTTAGGATAAGTTTTATGTTTAATTTAAGCTGAAAGTATTTAAGTTAATTTCAATTTATGTTTAGGGATAATTCAAGAATTTTACTCAAGATTAAAGGAGATGGTTGCAAACTATTTGAAAAATTTGAGGTATGTGATGTTATTATCCAACATCCTCGTGGCCTAGATTAATAATACTAAATCATATGATGGGATTAGAAGCATGATATGAAATATGGAGTATTTGCTATGATTCATGAAAGGAATGGATATTGTGAATAGTATGAGCATGTTTGATCTAAGAGATATGATGATTTACGATATGGGACTAATGATAATATGTATGTTGCGTGTTAGATAAGTAGTTATAATCTACCATCCTATCACTTCCATGTTATGTTATTATGAGGCAAGGAATTTCAATCACATCTTAAACACATATTATTATAACTTAAATTAAAATGGTCTACACCACGAATACATAATACTTTTATAATCTATACTACAATAATCATCGACTATATTAACCAACTTAATTCCCCAAAAGTCCCCTTAGTGATGGACATCAATTTATAATTGTAAAAGAAATCTACATGCAAAATTTAAACTAATAATGGTATGATTGGTTTTAATTTTTAAGCGCTTAATTTTGAGAAAAAAAAATGTCATTTTGAAAAAAATTTGAGTGTTTATGAATAAAAAAGAGTTTATGAAATAAGTTGGTAATTAGTATGAGAGAAACCCTTGAAATCAACTTTTAGAAAAATGATTTTTGAGTGTTTAATGTTTAATCTCTTCCTAATTTGTGCAATACATAAAATAACTAAAACTCTCTCACTAGTCCTCTACACCTCATTTTTAACATGATTATGGCCGGCCAACTTTGACGACGAACATCGACAACCACCACCGAGGACCACCTCTAACGACCATCACTACCAACTCTAGCGACCAACCATGTCCAACGACCAATTTTGGCGACCAAGTCCAACGATCCCCTCTGACAGCCAACTCTAACACCTTGTCTCGGAACGACCATCTCCAACGCCCAACTCTAGCAATTAATTTCATTGACCAATTGCTTCAATTATCTCTAGCGACTAATTCCTAACGATTAATTTTAATGTCCAATTAGATAATAATATGCTGAAAAAAACCTTGAGAATAAAAATATTTTTAAATTATTAGTCCATATTATTTAATAATTGTTCTTGATAGTATCTTGATATTAATAAAAACTCTTCTATGATATAGAAAACCAAACAAATTTGAATACGTTTGAGGGAGGGTGAGTAATTAACATATTTTTATTTTAAATAATATTTATGGAAAGTGTTTAAATGAAAATGAAAAAGGAAATTTTTTCCTCCTAAATTCATTGTATATAGAATTATTGTTGAAATTTCCAACAAGCTCTAAACTCTCCTTCCTTTTGAGAAAAAATATTGGAGGAAGAACACAATATCATGTTTGTAGCCACCTCATAGGAGCATCTAATTCAACGGATGAGAAGAACTTCTCTCCAAAGCACCAAAACTTCATCACATTTACAAACATTTCAACATGGTACTCAGTAATCGATAAAAACTTGCTTCTTCAATCCATGTGTTTCTTCAGAACAATCAGACCAACCTCTCCAATACTCTTCTTTCAATCTCTAAATTTTCTCACCAAAACAACATAAAAAACAGGGGTTGCTTTCTTCTTGCTCTGTTCTTCTATGCATCAATCTTCGAGAAACTGACTGTAAAACCAGAGGCAAGTGGCAAGGCATGAGTTCAAAATTCTATAAGAAAATAACCCCATTCAGAATGATTCAATTTTCCACAGCTTATATGTTTACTCAATTTGATCAGCTTCTTCATATCGTACACCTCGAAGATAATAAGCAATATGATCCCAACTCCAGATTCGAGATTCATCATAATTTCTTGTCTACTCTGTTGGGAAAGTAAGCAAAATTCTAAATTTCAACTCCATAACTCCGTAATTGAATTCTACTAAAAGTCTAATAATTTTATTCAAGCAAAAAGAAGGCTTCGAAATCCATGGTGTACAGTTATACACATGCCTTTTCTGGGTTTGCTGCAAAGCTCACAACTTCTCAACCCTATCAGCTTTCTGGTATTTATACATACAATTTTTTTCTGTTCTTCGGAAGTGGGTTTTGGTTTAGAACTCTGTTTTGATTTTGTGAAATGAACTCTTAGAAATGCTTGGTGTGGTTCGAGTTTTTCGAAATGTTCTTTACGAACTCCATAAAACTAGAAGCTGGGATTTTCTCGGCCTTTTGTTAGCAACTCTGCAAATTATTATTTTTAGTTGGTCTAGTCAATTCTTAGTTTTTAGGAAATAGTTAAAGTTATTTTTAGCTGTAGTCAAAGTCTACGTTCGTATTCTTATGTAATTAGTGAGACTAGTTGCTAACATTGTGTAATCTATTTTTAGATTCAAGATATGTATTTATATGAAATTTTCTAGCATGAAATACACACTTCCCATTTTTCTCATTTCCCTTTCATTAGTTAGAACAACAGTGGTATTAGAGCCCTCGTGAAATATCTCCGAGAGAAACTGAGCGATACACCTGTGATTATTAGAGATGGAATTAGGATCAAACAGTCTTTCTTTGTTGGCTCCACCTGTATTTGATGGTGAAAACTACCAGACATGGGCTATCAGAATGCAAGCCTACATAGAGGGTTGTGATTATTGGGAAACAATTGAGCAACACTATGATATTGCTCCACTTTCTGATAACCCAACAATACATCAGATCAAGACTCAAGAGGAGAGGGTCACCAGGAAGGTAAAAGCTCGAGCTTGCTTATATGCAACTGTGTCTCCGCCCATATTCAACAGAATTATGCCTTGAAGTCGGTAAAGGAGATCTAGGAGTTCCTCAAAAGTGAGTATAAAGGTGATGAGAGGATTAAAGGAATGAGAGTGTTGAACTTGGTGCGAGAATTCGAGAGAATGCAAATGAAGAATTTTGAATCTATTAAAGAGTACTCATATAAGTTGATTGGGATTGCTAACAAGGCAAGAGCATTAGGAGTCAATTTATTTGACAATAGATTTTTTCAGAAGATTCTAGTTTCAGTACCTGATAAATATGAAGCAACCATTGTTTACTTAGAAAATACTAGAGACCTCTCAGAACTCAAGGTGATAGAAGTGGTTAGTGCTTTGCAAGCACAAGAGCAGAGGAGGTTGATGAGACAAGAAGGAAGCATTGAGGGGGCATTGAAAGTTAGAGTGCAGCAAGGAGAAGGTGGAAGAGAGAAGAAGGGAAGTGGCAGCAGTAGCTCAGAGTCTGTTGCAAAGGATGTTAGTAGTACATGCAAGCACTATGGGAAGCTGAATCATCCACATTTCAGATGCTAGAGAAGACCAGATGTGAAGTGTAGAAGATGTCATTTATTGGGGCACATTGAACGATTCTATAAGGAAACAAAAACTCAACAGCAAGGAGGAGCACATGTTGTAGTACAACAAGAAGATCAACTCTTTGTGGCTACTTGTTGGTTGATTGATAGTGGGTGTACCAATCACATGACAAGTGACAAAAAGTTGTTCAAGGACCTTGACAAGTCATTTAAGTCAAGGGTGAAGATAGGAAATGGTGAGTATCTAGAAGTAAAGGGGAAGTGCGCAGTGTCAATAGAGAGTTGTGCTGGAACCAAGTTGATTACTGAAGTGTTGTTTATCCCTGAAATTGAACAAAACTTGTTAAACATTGACCAATTAGTAGAGAAGGGATTCAAAGTGTTGTTTGAAGAAGGAAAATGCCTCATTTTTTATTCTAATGGAAATGAGTTGTTCAAAATAAAGATGCAACACAAGAGCTTCTCGTTGGATCCACTCGAGAAGGAGCAAATAGCTTTCAAGTAAATGACACTGAGTTATGACACAAGAGGTTGGGACATTTTCATCAAAAAGGGTATGCACAAGTTTGGGGAATTGATTTTTCTGAGATTTTTGCACCAGTTGCCAGTATTGACACACTCAGGTTGCTACTAACAGTGTCAACCTAGTATGGATGGAAAGTATATCAGCTAGATGTGAAGTTAGCATTCCTAAATGGAGTGTTAGAAGAAGAGATCTATGTTGAGCAACCAAACAGATTCATCATACCAGGATAAGAGCAGAAGGTTTATTTGTTGAAGAAGACTCTCTATGGGTTGAAGCAAGCTCCTAGGGCATGGTACAGCAAAATGGATGATCACTTGCTGAACCTGGGTTTTGTATGAGTCGTTTTATTTTTAGATTCAAGATATGTATTTATATTGACTTTTCTAGATTGAAACATACACACTTCCTATTTTTTTCATTTCACTCTCATTAGTTAGAACAACACCTTTCTCCTTCTTCATCTGTCTCAAAAAATCTTGTAGATGGGTAATTTTGGTGATGGAATAATCATTGGAGTGGTGGATACGGGTAAGATTAAACTTTTGATTTTAGTGGTGATTTAATATGGTATTCTAATAGCCGTTTCCGGGACAGGAATTTGGCCAGAATCGGAGGCGTTCAACGACGAAGGATTGGGGCCGGTGCCAGCTCGGTGGAAAGGCCAGTGCCAATCAGGGGAAAAATTCAATGCGACGAGAGATTGCAATAGAAAAATCATAGGAGCCAAATAGTACGTTGATGGGTTCATAGCCGAATTTGGGGAATTCAACAGATCTGCCGTGAAGGAATTCATGTCTCCAAGAGATTCAAATGGACATGGGACTCAAACGGCGAGCACCGCCGCCAGTTCGTTCATGAGAAATGTCAGCTACAGAGGCCTCGGGGGTGAGACTGCAAGGGGCAGAACACCAGCGGCGCGGTTGGCAGTATACAAGGCATGTTGGAGCTTGTCCGGTGGTGGTGGCCAGTGTGCGGCGGCGGACGTATTGAAGGCGGGGATTGAACGACGCCATACACGACGGCGTTGATGTATTGTCTCTGTGTTTAGGGAAGAGTGCTCCTCCGTTTCCGGAGGTTGATGACGAGAACGTAGTTGCGATTGGGTCGTTTCGGGCAAACTTGAGGAATATTTCGGTGGTCTGTTCTGCCGGTAACGACGGGCCTTCTGCAGAGACGGTGGTGAACACTTCACCTTGGATTTTGAATGTTGCTGCAAGTTCTATGGATAGAACTTTTTTGGGCTCTATTACTTTGGGAAACAACAACACTTTTTTGGTAAGAGATAGGCAAATGCTTCCAATTTAGAGTCCACTTGAAACTACTTTTTCTACCATGCTTGGAAGTGATTGTAGAATGAGCAAAATTACTTTTGGTTTTGATGGTAGAAAATTAAAAACAAACATTAAAATTATTATATGAAAATCACACAAAAAAGTACTTCAAATATACTTTAAAAGTATTTTTCTGAAATAATTAGCAAGTCACTCTAAACAAGTTAACCGCAAATTTTCATCGAATCTTATTTTTATACCAAAGTGAAACCTTATTCACGAGAAAGGAGATTGGATATAGTGGCTTGGTACATCCAGGATCCAAGTTGAATCCCAATATTGCAGGGTTAGTTAACCTAAAAATCCTTTTTCCTCCACAATATGTAGAAAAGAACGTGTTAGAAGCAAGATCTTTACCCTATGTTGATATATCCATAAATTGGAAGGTTCAACATAGATATTAAGAATTAATCGATATCTCTTATATATTTATACATATACATAAAACATAAAAATAATTGAATCTCATCTCTTAATACCAATATGAATATGAATTCTAATAACAAGATTGATAACTTAGTTTGAGATTAAAAACATGTAAGGTATTAACTTTTGGATACGAAGAAATATTAGTTGATCACGATATTTTATCGATATATCTATCATTGGTGTTGAAATATCTTGAATATGTTATTTGGCACTCCGAATGACCAAGCATGGGTTCAATACCCTCACAACCTAAATTGTATATATATTATATGTTATTTACGATTTCAGACATAGAATTTAGAGGGGTGTCATATCTAAACCCTTCAATCTTATTGGTGCTTCTGTATCTGTATTTTTTTTTATTATTCTACTCAAACAATAAACTTATCTCTCCTTCTATCTGTGGAGATAGCTAAAACATTGTTAATGAACCACATAATTTTTTTTTCTTTTGCTTGTCAATTTCGATTTTATCATTTGAATGTGGTTGAGAGTAACCCAAATGGGTGAATGACCCAATTTGCAAGCTATGTGATTCAATAACATTAGTGAACAGTAGTAATTGGATGGATGGAAAAGTAGTTCTCTGCTTTAGCACAGTGATGGGGATGAATCCAATAGCCATAACAAAAGCTGTGGAGGCTGTGAAAGCAGGAAATGGCTTGGAACTGATTGTGGCTAGAGGTTCGCCCCGATTTGTACAAAAAAAACAGGAGGCCCAAAAGGAGTAAATTTTTTTTTTGTTATTGAAATTTGACTAACAAGTCAAGCGTTAACTTAAAAAAGACGAGTCAAACCGAGTATAACTCAATTGGTATATCAGTGAGTAAGTAACTATGAGATGTGTGGTTCGAATATCCCTACTTCTAGTTGTACTAAAAAAGAAAAGAGTTATGAACGTACAAACACAATTTTCAAAAACAAAATAGTTATCCGATGGTCAGTAGGATTTAAATGCAAAGTATATTAATTATTTTCACTTGCAACATCGAGCAGACATCCTTCTGGAGTTCCAATTCTGGCTGAGGGATCTCCAAATAAACTTGGCAATCCATTCGATTATGGAGGAGGAATTTTGAACCCAAATGCAGCTGCAAACCCAGGACTCATTTACGACAGGTCGACTTCCGATTACATATCTTACTTCTGCTCAATGCGCTACAAAAACTCTGCCATTTCTCTTCTAACAGACCAAAAAACAGAGTGCCCAACAAAACCCCAAATTTCTTTGTTGGATCTTAATCTACCTTCCATAACAGTTCCAGCACTTACAAACTCAACCACTGTGACAAGAACAGTCACTAAGGTTGGAAATTTGACATCCGTGATTCACCCTCCAATGGGGACCGGTGTGACTGTGGAGCTTCTTGTCTTGTTCTTCAATGCTAGTGTCACGAAGATGTCTTTCAAGGTTTGTGATTTCAACCCCTTTTGAGATGGATTATGGCTTTTCTTTTGGAAGTATCATTTGGAGTGATGGAGTGCATCTTGTTAACACTCCATTGTCAGTTAGAATTCAATTTCTACTTTCTTCTACATAGCCCATTGATGGCTCTTGTGATTGCATTTGTATTAGAGCTTTAAATCAGCCCAATCACTATAAATCTCTGTGTTCTTTAGTTTGTCATTAGTCATGGTTAGTTTATGTCTGTCATTGATTTAAACATTACTGTTGTAATATATTAAAGACATGTTTGACTTTGACTTTTGTTAAAGAGTATTCAATTATATGTGTGTGTTATACCATCACAGTATTGATCTTACATGTTGACTGGGTGGTACATTTTATTCGAATATCTTGAATCAGTTATCTAATGTTTTGAATGATCATATCTTGCAAATTGATTTAGTGGTACATTTTTTTAAATATTTTTCTCTAATGATAAACTAATCTCTCCTCTACCTGTAAATGTAGCTAATACATTATTAGTGAACTGCGTAAATCTCTCATCTACCCCTGTTTTTATTGTTTACGTGCTTTCTTGCTTTCTTTTAGGGGTGTCTAGAAAACCTGATGGCTCGAAAAAACCAATCAATTTAACCCAACCCATGTGGTTTGGGTTGGGTAGAGCTCAAATAAATGAAAAATTTATGAGTTGGGTTGGGACGGTTCATGAGTTCACCTAAAATAGCTTAAACCAACCCGAACTTGTTATTAATTTTAAAATTACATTTTTTACATAAAATACAATTCTATATATATATATATATATATTAATTTTATTTAATTTCATTTTTTGGATAATTTATTATGCAAAAACTCTTGAATTACTCCTGTAACACATCAACTTAAACTCTTCAGTTTAATTTGAGTTAATTCGAATCAAATCACATTTTTCATATCTAGAACTACTCCAAAATACTCATTTAATCACTCAAAATCACTCTAAAACAATAAGCTCTAGCTGTGTCATTATGTGTGTATGAATCTTCTCTACTTCTAGCAGACATAAGATATCATTCACATATTCAAACAATTTCTAAATTTCAAACCAAAGTTTATGGTCAACATCTCAAAGAACATAAGGTCTCAAACAAAAACAAGACATGTTTTGAACACAATAAATCCGTTTATTAAGCTTTAAGAAATGGAAAAACTCACAGTAGAAGAAACCTCTTCAATCCTTAGTACTTATATAGGATAATATATTTTATGGATATAAAAAGTTGACGTATGTATATGTATTATGATTACTTCTTAATGCCACAAAAAATCATTCCTTTGAAAACCATGAGCCACCAGACCCAGCATCATCCTTCCCAACTTTCTTGCCTTTAGCTCCTCCTTTCTCAGCCTTATGGCCTTCTTCATGGAGATCAGAGATGTCCATGTGAACTCCAGGGTCATTCCCTGTGTAGCTACCGCCAAACATGATGGAGTTGTTGATGGCTTGGAAGTTGCTGTTAATGTAGGAGGTCAGGGACTCATTCTCGTCTGCACCTGCGTCCTCAAGCTTGGTCGTTTTCCCCTTCAACTCCGCACGCATGGTGGCTCCGGTGTTGGTTCCGGCGAGTGTGATGACGCTCGAGCCTTGGTCGTCGACAACTTCATGGTGTTGGGCAGAACCTATTGATTACGACCAATGCATAAAAAAATTACTTAGGGAAAACATTTTAAAATGGTTAAAATCATTTTTGATATTTTTAAAATCACTCCGAAACATGCTTTTAATCATTCAAAATCAAGTTTGAAATATAAAAATTGTATTAAAAGTATAGAATTAAATATTAATTAAGTTAGTTTTAAGTGATTAAAGGCATGTTTCAAAGTAATTTTGCATATGACAAAAAGTTATTTTAACAATTTCAAAATTGTTCCCAAATATGCACTCATATAATAAATCTAAACATAACTCAATTGGTTCAGATAATACATGATTTAATTATCAAAAGTAAATAACTCTCATTTGTCGAAGAGAATATGACATGTCAGTACAAGAGAATACGACAATGGTCAAACCTAAACTATATATAACTCAATTGGTTCAGATATTATATATTCAAATTCTCACCGACCTTTCCGATTAACCATTGAAATAAATATTACAAAACTACTAGTAATTAAGCTACATTACCTCCTTTCCGAAGCAATCCCAACCGACTGGTGAGGGTGGAAACCATTTCTCGGATGTCACGGTCGATTTCTCGATGCTTCTCATTGTCGTTGACGGAGGAATAGGCTGGATTTTCGTACGAACGCGCCATTAGAGTGTAAGTGAGAGAGGAATAGTAGGGAAGGAGTTGAATGAGAATAGATGAGTTGAAGGAAAAGGGTTAAAATGGGGTATAAAAAGAAGGGGAGGGGAATAAAGGGATGCCTTGAATATGAATACATATGTGATTTATTGTGGCTTCAGCAACAGGAAAAAGAGAGTAGAATTGCTTGAGAATTGGGTTTGTGCTGCCTTTTGTGATTCTCAAGGGTTTTTTCTTTGTTAAGTCTGTTTGTCACATGGAGAATCAAAAGGCTAACTAATATCCAATTATCTAGGAACTATATTGATCACATTATTAAAATAGATGATACTTAGTTATCACATTCAATTCGAGCAATGCAAATTAAAGGAAAAGGGCATGGAAAAGGATAAACCTAAGTTGAAATTTTATGAATTTATCAATTTTATATGCATGGATACTTTTGGATTTGTAAATTTTGTTGATTTGTTAATGGTTAATTTTTATTGAAGTTAGTGAAGTTAGAATGATTTTAACGTGTTGCCTTTTGTAGAAATTAAACCATGGAGATGTGACAAAAGTGAATCTAATGTATTCAAAGATAATTGGTATGATTTCATTCTTTAAAGGTTGGAGGTTCGATCTCCTATCCTCTCAATCAATGTACTTAAAAAAAACAATAAATGATAAAGACTTAACTTAAATCAAACAAAGAAAAGTAAAAATTGTATAATTTAATGGAACTAAAAGTTTTAGAAACCGATCAACTTCTCAAGTCCATGCCTCTTTAATTTCTCTCCGAATTCCTTTATGTAATCCTCCCTTCATAGGATCTTCTTTCCAATAAGAAAGAAGTTTTTGGAGTAATTAAACTTTAAAGTTGATCTTGAAACTTTAGACAAAATTATCATTACTAACCCTTTTCAAATAACAATTAAAAAAATTAACGACTATTTGGTTGCTAATCTATATTTTATTTTATGTTTTCAGATTTATTAAATTCAACAAACATGTGTTTGATAACTCGAATTTTGTAATCTATATAGTATAAATTCTAAAAACAACTGTCAAGTAAATATTAAGGTTGCAAACATAAAAAAACATAGCTTTTATTCTAGTGAATATTCATAAACAAACGTCTTTTTAAATGACTATAGACAATACCCTCAATAACGAGGAACACAAAGTCTACATTTTGAGCATGCACGTATCTTTGTTGAACACTCAAAACAAAATTAACACATGCACTTTTCAATTCAAAGGAGCTAACACTAAAAAATAAATAAGGCCACAATAATTATATGATTCATCTTTGAGAAGATCTTCAAGAATATGAAAGTAGGACAACAAATTTGCACTAAATGCTTCAACAAATAAAGAAAAAGTCTACCAAACAAAATTTGGATGATATAAAATATGTTGTTTGACATAATACAAGACATATTATGGCCTTAACTTTGATGTCATTTCGGCCTAAACTCTTTGAGTTCGGATTTTTCATTGTTTTATGCACATTAATTTGAATGGGTGGGTTTTGGGTCCAATCTTGAGCCAAATTTAATTGAGTTCATTTGATCTAATTTGACACGATTTAAATGTGATTAAATTTGATTAGCTAGACTAATAGCCTATCAGAAATGACTTTATAAGTGCTTAATTCTTTTTTCTATACTTCAAATTTTTTTTAAACCCTTAGAAAATGATCAATTTATTATATACCTTGGGCAATGACATATGACATTATTTTAGATTTTCCATTTTTTCGTCTTCAAATTTAATGTGAGACGTTAATTTATAAGTGGTCTAAAATATAATACTTTTACTAATTAATGTAAAAGTAATAACATGAGAATTTGTCAAATTTTCTTATTCAAACACTAACGACTTTATTTATCACATAATAAACCAACAAAGTTTTTCTATTGTTACACATACAATCAAAGGAAATCAAATCGCAGAGACAAAAAAAGTTTTAACAAGATGCACTCCACTCCATGTTAACCTTCCAAAAGAGTGGCCGTAGTTCCTTTCAATTGTAGTGGAAAAAGTTTCTTCACTTGGGAATTAAAGGCCAACAGCACCCAAGTGGAGCCTCAAGAGTGGCCGTAGTAACTTTCAATTAAAGTCAAGTTCCCAACATTGGTCACAGTCTGAGTCACAGTGGTTTGGTTTGGGAGTGAAGGTACTATAATGGCTGGCAAATTCAAATCCAACACTGACGGCCATGGACACTTTCTTTTTTGCTGCGTTAGGTGAGAAATGTTCGAATAGCTATAACCATGGCGCAGAGGTAATAATATATGTAATCTTTGGCACCCAAATACTAGATAAGACCTGGGTTAACCGCGGCGTTCGGGTTCACCACTTCGCCACCGTAGTCAAATGGGTCCGCCACTTTCGGAGGAGTTCCATCGGCAAAAATGGCCAGTCCTGAAGGGGTCTCTGCACGTGCTACATTCTTGAAAATTCAGGATTTGTTTTGAATTCAAGAAATTGTATGTATGTATTTAGCTATATTTTGCTGTTTACGATAATAATATGATTGATTTAAGGATAGAAAAACTTAGGAATTGTTGGGTCCCCACAATTTAATAAGAAAGATGGGTCCAAATTCTCTTTTAAGTCCAATATGGGCAACTAAGCTTTGATTATTATAATATTATGTGGATGGAAATTAAAAGCTTGTTAGGCGAGCTTGCTTTAGATTTTCTTTCTTCCTTACAAAATGAAGCTGACGGTCAGTGGAGTAAAAGAGAAGAAGAGAGGTCTTCTGCTTTGTGCATTTTTTTGATGGGTTTCCTTCGAGAGAAGAAGAAGTGGCTGCTGTGTTTTATCTTTTGGTGGAGTTCATGTGCAACTAAAATCAGTTTGCTTCTCCATCATTGCTATCTCTAAGTTGTCTTCACCGGGTTAGATCTCTCCTTTTATATTTGTATTCCATTTTTGCTTGAGGAAGAGTATTTTTATGTACCACTTTGTTTGCCGATGATATATTTCATTGATGATTGTTGTATCCTCTAGTTACGACAAGGGAAACAACTGTTGTACCAATTACATTATAGTGGAAGTTATTTTGGAGTCGTCAAAGTTGTCCCGTAGTTTTTTCCTTTACATTGAGAGGTTTTCCATGTAAATTTTGGTGTCGCTATTTTTCTCTCCTTTGTGCTTGTGCTTTATTTTGCTTTACAGGTTTTGACTACATAATAAAAACCCCAACAAGTGGTATCAGAGCTTGGTACAAGCACAAATTGACAAGCTAACAAAGTTTGTGTTGATTTTGTTGACCTGGTTAATTTTTAGTGTGTAGCAATGGATAATACTAACACAAGCTGAATGGTCAGTTTGAATGGAACAAATTGGCAATTATGGAAGGAAAAAATGGAGGACTTGCTTTATTACAAAAAGTATCATGCTCTAATTAAAGGAGAGTCAGCTAAGGAATACATGTCTGATGAAGATTGGGAACTCTTGAATAGGCAAGTTGTTGGATTTATACGTCAGTGGGTTGATGATAGTGTGTATTACAGCATTGCTAAAGAGACGAAGGTAGCACCTTTATGGAAAAAGTTGGAAGAATTTTATGAAAGAAATACGGCAGGCAATAAAGCTTTCTTGATACGGGAGCTTGTAAATATGGAATATAAAGAAGGGACTCCAATTGCAGAACATTTGAATGAAATGCAGAGTATTGTGGATCAGCTATCAAGTATGCAAATGAACTTGGAAGATGAACTTCAAGTACTGTTGCTCCTCAGTTCATTACCAGATAGCTGTGAGACATTGGTGGTCTCTTTGAGTAACTGCTCGCTGAATGGAAAGCTTAGTATGAGTATTTTCAAGAGCATTTTTTTTGAATGAAGATGTGAGAAGAAAAACGATGAATGCTTCAACAAGTCAGTCAAAGACTCTTGTCACCGAAAACCGGGGGAGAAGCTAGAGTTGTAACAAGAATCAAAATAGAGAAAAATCTGGGAGTAGATCAAATAGAGATATTCAATGCTTCCATTGCAAGAAGATGGGTCATAAGAAGATTCATTGTCGAAAATGGAAATGAGAACAGAACAAAGAAAAGAATGAAAAAGGAAATGAAGGAAAAGATGTTGCAGTAGCCACTGATGCAGTCATAACATGTGATGAAATGAGTATTAATTGTGATGCTATAACGCACTGTTTTATCTAATTGAATCCAAGTGCAAGCTCAACTAAATTTCCAGTGAGTCCATGACCGAACTCAGGGATTGCTTTACAAGTATGCAATGAATTTTAATGCATTGATCTTAACGTAATTGATTCTAGTTCAGATTGATTTTTTTGTAAAACTCAAACACTAAGTTATGTGCGATGGGGGAGAGGGGTTTATACTTTGAGTGAAATAGTATATGCGACGACAGAGTTGAGAAGAAGGTTTGTTAACCATTCTTAAGTGAATATATAAATCATGCGCTCATGCGATGGACATAATATTAGAACTTACACTTCTCAATGTATGTGGCCACATTATCCTATCTCTAGGATGCATGCGACGAGTGCGTAATGCAAAAGATGTTACTTATTTCTAAGGAACCTCTTTTCTTGTTTTATGGGTTCTAAGTCTCTAATTTTCTCAAACTGAGATTTAAGCTACTTAGGGTAATCTTTCGAGTTATCCAAGTATTTCAATAGGCATACATAAAACAAGTAAAATGCATGATTTAAATATTACTTGATTCATATTAGCTAGATGCTTCTCAACCCATGAAAGATTTAGCTGCTCATAATGACTAAAGAGAGTATGAATGAAAGTTGAAATGAATATGCATTCATATTAAAGAAATGAGTCCTTGCAATGATTAAACAAAGTCAAGGTGCACAATTTCTTGTTACCCTCGGCTTCCTAAACGGCTGCTTCACTGTAAACTAAAGCTCTCACTAAGGTTGTTGAATGGATGTAAGAGAAAGGGCTCATTTGACAGAATTTGTACTATTGACTCTTTTCTCGCACGTTCCTCCTGATTTCGCATGGCGATTTCATGGCTATTTATAGATGACGAGGGTAGCTTTTCTTCTCTTACTTATGATTGTGTTGATAAGGTGCATTAAATTTCATACCCTGATGCGCCATCTGCTGTGCGTCAGAAGTTCATTGACTCTGTAGCGAAACTTTCTTATCAGCCACCAACCCAATCTTTGATTTGACCTCCACCACCCAAGTGTCGCGCCATGTCACATCGCTTGGAGTCACCAACTCGTCTCGCTATGTGATCATGTGTAAGCGTTGAGATTTCTCATTTGATCACATCGTCAGTTAGTTTGCACTTAAACAAAATGATTTAGCTTTAAAATAAATAGATTAGGCGTTGAGTGAGTGCGATCACATGTTGCAATTATTTCTATGAATTTTCTTAGCAATTCGTCGCATTTTCAGAGCTTTTTTATAATTGTTTTAAATAAAAGAGGTAAAATAACTTGTATTTCTACAGGTTATCATACCTAAATTTAAAACAATGCTTGTTCTCAAGCATATACTCTTGGCAATCTGATCGTTTTGTTACATCGCTTAGACCGCTCAAAGTGCTAAATTCATTTTGCAAGATCAAAGCTTTCTTAAGCTTTACTCTTTTCTCTATGGAAATATGTCTAGTCTTAAGATGCCACAAGCTTTATTCTTCAAAAGTCCCTTACTCATTTCCAAAACCATCTTATATTTCATTTTTCAGAAATGTGCTTTGGTTTGAGATTTTTCAAACAAAATAAAGTTCTCCTTGATATATCCATTAGGTTTGATCTCGCGCTGATCCAAGCGTCTCATCTTCGTTTTGGCTTGCCCTCACAGGTGTCATGTAGACATTCAACTATGAGCAAGATGTTTTTTCAGTCTTAACTCATGCCTTGTAATTTGATATGTAGTGGAGTTGCCATCTCTTATTTCTTGCATTGATCATGGTTCCTACTGTTCGTTTTGGCTTGCACCCGCGGGTATCATGTGGACATTCAACTACGAGCAAGATCCGATCTCAATGTTTTTTTTTTTTTTTTTTTTTTTTGAAAAAAGTTGAAATAAATGAAATCAAGGAGAATTGAATATTTTTCTCTTAAACCTCCCACCCCCAAATTTAGAGAGAAGCAAGCTCCTCATTACTGGAAATTGAATAATGCGATGGAGTCAGAAAGATATTGCAAAAGAGGTATGAAGTAAAGCTTGCACTCGTACTAAATTTTGGAAATGTTTCCTAAGGCAAAATCCTAAAACTTAATACTAACAGCAATCGAGCTACTAATGCGTTGATACATGATATCATCATAGTGTAGGAATGTATCAGCAATAGCGAAAGTACAAGGATCATTTAAGCACTCTAATTCACTAATTTTGGAAAATATAAAGCATGCTCTTGCAGAAAACAAGTGAGTTTCAAGACATACCTCTTATAGAATTTATTCAAAGCTCGATCTCCAGCTGCTTTCTTCTCTAAATCTTATTGTAGAATAACTCAAGATCTTCCCCATTATTCTTTTAATGATCTAGATTGAGTTGTGGGACTCAAAACAAACTTGAATCAAGGGATGAAGGAGAATAGCTCATAACAACAATCTTGTTGAAGAACCCTTTCTTCAACCCGAATTTTCTCTAAAATTCTCTCTAAATTGCATGCCCGAATTTCACTCTAAACTCTTCATTATATTGCAAATCAACCATTTTATGAAATTTTTGAGAGATCAAAAAAAATGCGGATGCTTTTTTTATCACCAAGTCGAGATGAATACTATATGGTAGCGACAGGAAATTCTTTGGCACTGAATCCAGGTATTCAGGAAGAACAGATTGTTCCAGCTCGATACCGTCAAGAATTCTTGACTATTGAATGGGAACAAGTTCATCTTCGAAGTATTTTTCCCTTCCAATATTTTTCTATTGGAGCTTCCCTCATTCCTTTTATCGAACATAATGATGCGAATCGTGCTTTAATGAGTTCTAATATGCAACGTCAAGCAGTCCCGCTTTCTCGGTCCGAAAAGTGCATTGTTGGAACTGGGTTGGAACGCCAAGTGGCTCGCAAGGGAGAGAGTTACACGAGTTGCAGCTCATTCATGGAGAAAGACAAGACAAAGAAGATGACTTTTGTGTGAGCAAGTAAAAAGATGAATAATGGAAAACATAGTTTTTCCATTTGTGTTTTGTTTTTCAATTTTTCAATTTTATCACAAAATCAAATTTTGATATATAAAATCTATTTTGATTTTAAAACTGAAAATTTTAATTAATTTCATAAATTAATTTTTAAAATAAAACTTAATTAATTTAATATCATATATTAAATTAATTTTTACACACATTCATCTTTATATATTTAAATCATATTTAAATATAAATTATCCTATTCCGTTTAATTCTCAAAATCAAATACGTAATTATATCTCATATAATTACTAATTCCCTTAATTCTAATTTGAACGTTTCAAATTAACTTATCACGCTATTCTAGAGCTAGTCCATTACGAGCTAGTAGGGGGACCTCGTGGACCTACAGATCATGGGCTCCAAAGATCCGAGATTAATTGGCTAAACTCATTAGACCAGATTAATCCCTATTCGTTAACTAATGGGCCACTCCACAAGCCCATAGTTGCACTCCCCCCACTGTAGATATATTATGTTCACATGATTTAACCATAATCAGCAAGTCGACCCTTCACAGGTTGTTCTTAATAACGGTTAGGTCAAATATCTGTTTTACCCCCGAGATTACGTCTTATTCCTCAAGTTCCTATTGATCCTCTAATGAACAACTGGTTTGTGATCCAATCACTAAACCAAACTCTCTCAGTTCAGTGAGAGGGTGAGGGCCCTTGTTCAATACCTGGATTCAATACTTGAGAGAACAACCTTTCTCCTATCCCTAAATCAGGTAGGCGTGAACTCTTCTCTTTCACCCTATGTCCCCAACTAACTATTAGGTTTTACTCTTGAAATGGGAGTCTTATTGAGCCAGCATTGTTGGGGCAACCCTCACCTATGAAAATTTAAGGGTAATCCCGAATAAACAGGAGTTCATAGTTAACTCAGGATTAAGATCGAGTTACCTAGGTCATCTAGGTGAAATAGTCAATCTTATACAGTAAACAATGTTAAAAAGTAAGAGTGACTTATTTCTTGGTCCTATCTTATGCAAACTTATTGCATAGGACGCCCCCACTCCTCATGTCATAATATGTACGAATTAGGATCACATCGTATGTATCACTTTACAACTCTTTGTAACAACTATAGAGTAGGCCGCATCCAATGGTATTAGCAGAATAAGGGTACCCAACCTTATTCATGTACCATAGATCATTTTGACTATTTACCCGAACCTGATCCACTCTTATGTCTCCACATAAAGTTCAAGTACTCATACAATAGTCATGTGTCTTAGTTTATTGGATTTAGACTTTCATACAATTTATGAAATCAATAATAAGTATATTGTTTATAGAAAATGTTTATCATTTTACAAACTGTGAGTTTTAGGACATAAAACCCAACACATAGAGGTCATAATTAAAACGCAACAAAACAATTGAACTTAGGCACTCAAAAGTATAGGTAAGATATAAACAAAATGAAAAGGCAAAGGAATGTAGACAATTGCAATGCGATAATACAAAGGAGAAGAGAAAAAAATAAGAAAGAAACACCCTCAAATTTAATTTTCTCCCGCATCGTTGTTGTTTTGCTCTTGTGGTGGATCTTCATTGGGAAATTGCAGAAGAGCTTAAAAATGCAGTGGAACTAGTGGTCCTACCACAAGGCGAGCGACGACGTCTTGAAATAATTGGATCATGAAATGGAATTGGTCATGCTAGCTCTTCGTCTATTGCTGAATGAAGTTGCGTGTTACATTCTACTGTCCTTGAACAAATTTCTTCAACTTGTTATGTTGCCTAACGAGTTCTTTTTGTTGTCGCTTCAGATCATTCATCTGTGTTTGAAGTGATTGTTGTTGCTGTAACAACTCATCAAGACCTCTTATAATTGGTTCTCGAAGGTCAGCATGAAGGAATTTGTACAATTCATCGTCAGGGTCAATACCTTCCGGTGCGTTGGCTTCATCGTGCTGGCGTTCTCCTTGGTTTGACACTCATTGGCCTTACTAATGCCTGAACCAATGCCTATTTCTAATCTGGGCGTATTCAAGCTTGGGTCATCAGTTATGGTGCATGGTGGACTTGATTTAGATTTAGGGGAAATGGGTGGTGTCGGTAATTTGGAGGCGATGTGGAAGATAGGAAGAGGGTAATCTTCAGGAGCATGGTGCTTCTCGAGCGATAACGAGTGCTTGTTAAGGTCAACGCTCAACCTAAGAGGCTCCTCATGATCATTTTCGGGGGAGGATGCTCTAGGCTGAGGCGGCAGGGAACTTTCTTTTTGGGGTGATGCGATCTTCCTTTCTTCAATTTCTGGAGCAATGATCACCTTCCATTTTCCGTTGACAGGGTTCTGGAAGCGCTTAGCTTTGCTAAGGTTGTCATTTGACTTATTGCTTTGGCAGGCTCTCAAATTGAACTGGAAGTTATATGAGGCGGTAGAGGGAATTGCTTGTAAGTGTATTTCTAAATTCAACATCCTCCTCCTTCTCACACTAGCCTTGTGCAACGCATAGTTCTGTTACAAGCGATTGAAAGAATAGCTGCCCCCTAGGTCATGAGAAGAATGACCATATTTGATCTACAATCAGGCGACCAATGTTGATTGGGATTAACTGCATGATGCAAAAAATATGGCCATCACTCTCTCTTGAGAGACCGAGTGATCATGCATTGTTAGAAGCAATTTTCTTTTGACGAAAAAAAACCAAACATTCGCTTCAGGCATTAAGCTATAAGGTGACAACGTCTTGACCTCTTTTGTTGAAGTGGCCCATTCTGTGCCTTCCTTTAGCTCTTCAAGTGTTGGAGCTTCTATGATTCTATTACCTTTAGCATTGGGAATATCTTCCAAATTATGCAGATGATTAATTTTTTTGACGTCGAATCCAATTGTCGCTTCTCCAACATTTGCCCGATAGTAATTTTTGTAAGACTTCCCTTCATAGAATGCACTCACTACAGATGGCTTGACTGTTCGAGCCCTCTGATAGAAATCTCTCCATCTCAACGCATTGTCAGTGATGAAGAGGGGAAACGAAGCACTCTTGGGGAAGAAGCCCATTTCAATCAGGATTGGAGGCCTCTTCTTAGGTGTTATCTCTTCTTCTACCTCTGGTGCCTTGCCCTTATCTTCTTTTCTTGTCGCTCATTTTGACATAACTTCTTTCTTTTTCTTCCTCTCTACCTTTTTCTTTTGCTTTTCTCTCAACAACTTATTTTCTTCTTGAATTTTCTTTAAATTGGGCTTTATGCGCTAAGCCTTCTCCTTCTGGGCCTTCTTCTCCTCATCGTTTTCCTGGTGCCATTCTTTTTCAAATTTGATTGCAGCACAGTTCGCACTATTCAATGACCTATCGCATGCTTTGAGCTCCTAATCGCGTAATTCATGATGGAGTTCCGTAGCAGTGATGAGAGCTATTGCTTCCTTCCTTATCTCTTTAAGGTCCTCTCTTACTTTTTCGGCTTTGCTTTTAAATTTGCCTGCCAACGCTTCCGCAAACGAAGTGGGGGGAATCAATTCATTGCTTTTCCTCTTTTCTCCCCTTGCGTTCATCCTCAACAGGGCTCCTCTTCTATGTTAATCACGTCCCCTCGCCTCGCTTTCGTCTTGCCGCTTTGCTTTTTCGCCTTTTTCTCTTTAAATGCGGCAAACATTCTTCCTAAAGGCCCTTCCTTGACACTAATGGAGCTAGGTGCATTAGATGCTAGTGTCTAGAGTCCCCTCATTGCATGGCCGAAACCATGCGATGATGTTTGAGCACTAATTTTCTCCTTGCTCAGTTGGTTCACGACCCCATCGTCTAAGGATTCGAGCAAATTCAAGTTTTTCAATATATCTCCGTAGACTTTTCGCTCATCTCATCATCTGGCTTCGTTAGTGTTGAAAAAAATTAGTTGCAAATGATCATTGGGCGATGAAGACCGTGATAGCGCTGACGCAGGCTGGAGGAAGGTAGGGTTAAACAAGAGAGGTGATGCCACCATAGGTGGTGGTGCACAAACCGGCGCAGCGGCGACTGGGAAAGCAATGGGCTGAACATTTAAAATTGGAGCGACTATTTCATAGGAAGTTGAGGGAGTGGAGGCACGAGTAGAGGAAGGAGTGCTTTGATGAACCATTGGGGTGAAGTGAGCTGGGGACATAAGAAGAGATAGGTTGGCCGGAGAAGTTTAGGTAGCCGAAAAGCACAGATCTTAAAGAAAATTGATTTGCCTCGGAATTTCAGAGAGCTGAGGTTTACATCGAGCGTAACAAGCTTTAGGAGATTGAAAGGGAAGAGTTTAAATAGACACAAGAGTGGGAGAGGGAACAAATAGCCATGCTCACGATTCAAGGCAATTATGACACACACGTAACAAATAAGATCTAATGGAATGTCAAGCGACGCGTCTCTTCATTACCCTAACAGCAGGCTAACGTATGGCTCCCTCACCTGCAATGAGCTGGATAAGGATACGTTGGGATAATCCTTACGCATCCTCAAACTCATTGCATCACTCATTGCATGTAAAAATAAAAAAAAAACTACATACTTTGTCCAAATTGTTCAACAGTCATTGATCACAAAAGCAAAAGAGAAGAAAATCATGAATTTACGAAAGATGCAAATAATAAGAGCATAAAATAAACGATACAAAAAAGGATATGATGTCCCTGGAAAAGATGTCATCGCTTCTTGGTGCAGGGACTCCATGTGTTTCATCACTCAGATTTTCCCAGGTTAATGGAGGTCTTTTCATAGTGGAAATCACCTCCATAGTAGGTTTTTATCCTTTAGCCATTCATCTTGAATACGTTGGTGCCATCTTCATTTGTCAACTCTACCACTCCATGCGGGTAGATTTCCTTAACAATAAAAGGACCTGACCAATGCAATTTCAATTTCCCTAGAAACAAACGCAATCTTGAGTTAAAAAGTTATACTTTTTTCAAAATTCCTCTTAAAGATGCATTGGTCGTGCAAACGCTTTATACGTTCCTTGTAAATTTTTTCATTTTCATACGCCAAAAATCTCCACTCGTCTAATTCTAACAGTTGTAGTTTCCTTGCCTCACCTTCAGCTTCCATATTGAAATTTAGTTTCTTTGTGGCCCAAAATGCTTTATGTCCAAGTTCTAATGGAGAATGACATACTTTCCCAAAGGCCAACACATATGGGGACATTCCTATAGATGTTTCAAATGCGGTACGGTATGCCTATAGTTCCTCGTCTAACTTGAACGCCTAATTTTTGCGTGTCGAGTTAACAACTTTCTCCAGTATTGTCTTAATTTTCCTATTGGATACTTCAGCTTGACCATTTGTCTGGGGATGGTAAGTTGTGGTAATTTTGTGATGAACATTATATTTTATCAGTAGTTTACTGATGATGCGATTGATGAAGTGAGTTCCTTCATCACTTATAATAGCACGCGGAGTGCCGATGTGGGTGAATATGTTCTTCTATAGGAACTTTGAAATTGTGATCACCTCATTCAAGGTGCATGAAATTGCCTCCACCTATTTTGACATATAGTCGACAGCCACCAGGATGTACTTGTGGCCATTAGAGGGAAAAATGTTCTCATAAAATAAATTCCCAAACATCGAGTAGCTCGACCTCCAAAATAATGTTTAGAGGCATTTTGTCCCTTTCAGGATGTTTCTTGTGTGCTGGCACTTATCTCACTTCATGATATACTTTCGGGCATCTTTGAACAAGGTGGGCTAGTAATACCCACTTTACAACACTTTCATCGTTGTGTATTGGCTCCCAAAGTGGCCATCGTAAGACAACTCGTGGCATTGATAGAGAATGCGATGAAATACCATTTTAGTAATGCATTGTCTAAAAATGTGATCAAGGCCTCTTTTATACAGGTTGGGCTCATCCAAGTAATAGAACTTGAAATCATGTATGAGTTTCTTCTTTTAATGTGATGTATACACTTCAGGGAATTGTTTGCATACCAAAAAGTTGACAATGTCTACAAATTAGGGTAAATATTCGTCAATTTTCAATATCGATTCATCAGGAAAGGAGGCTTTTACAGTAGGTTGGGCATAATCGGCTTCATGACTTTTAAGTTGCAATAGATGATCTGTGACTTTGTTTTTTGACCCTTTTCGATCAACAATCTCAGTATCAAACTCTTGTAGAAGAAGCATCCATCTTATCAACATTGGCTTGGCATCTTTCTTCGTCATCAGATACTTAATTGCTTAATGGTATATGTGGATAACGACCCTTGACCCTAAAAAATAAGGCCTGAATTTTTCCATGGCAAAGACCACCGCAAACAACTCTTTTTCAGTTGTGGTGTAATTTTCTTGAGTGCTATTAAGAGTTTTACTGGCATGGGCGATAGGGTGAAGAATTTTATCTATGCGTTGAACTAATACGACACCCATCACAATAGTCACTAGCATCGCACATTAATTGAAACGGCTTCGTCTAGTCAGGTGCAATTAGAATGGGCACTGTGACTAGCTCATTTTTCAATTTTTTGAATGTGTTTAGACAGTTCAGTCGAAATCAAAATGTCTATCCATTTCTAACAATAGATTCAAAAGTCTAGCAATTTTTGAGAAATCCTTTACAAATCCGGTAGAAACCGACATGCCCTAGGAAGCTTCTTAAGGTTTAAACATTCGTTGGCGGTGGTAACTTTTCGATGGCATCAATCTTTGCTTTGTCAACTTCGAGTCAAAACTTGGACACTCGATGCCCAAGTACTATTCGTTTAGTTATCATGAAGTGACACTTTTTCCAGTTCAGAACTAAGTTTGTGTCCTCACACCTTTTCAAAATTTTCTTGAGATTTGTCAAATATATTTTGTATGTTCTGTCGTATACCAAGAAATCATCCATGAATATTTCAACTGAATCTTCGAGATATTCTGAGAATATGGCCATTATACATCTTTGGAAGATGCTAGAAGCATTGCACAACCCGAATGGCATACACTGGAAGGTGAGTGTCCCATAAGGGCATGTGAAGGTCATCTTCTCCTGGGCTTCCAGTGCGATCATTATTTGGTTATACCCTGCGTAACCATCTAAAAAGCAAAAGTAATCATTTCTCGCTAATCTGTCTAGCATTTTATCGATGAACGGTAAGGGAATAATATCTTTTTTGGTTGTCACATTAAGCCTCCGATAGTCCATACGGTGGTTTCATCTTCCAATTCCATATCTTCATTAAATTCAAACTTAAGCTCATAAGGCCATTCATCCTCCAACGTAACTGCCTCACACGTATTAGCCTCCTCCGGATAGTTCATCGCCTTCAAGATGTTGAATTTCAGTACTTGGCCATTGACGTGCATCGTAATTTTCCCCTTATATACATCAATCTAAGTTCTTCCTATAGATAAAAATGGTCGTCCTAAAATGATAGGGACATCTTTATCTACTTTATAGTATAATATAATGAAATCTGTAGGAAGAATGAACTTATCCACCTTAACAAGCACGTTCTCGAGCTTGCCTTCTAGGTGTACTAGAGATTGATATACTAATTGAAGGGTAATTGTAGTGGGCGAAAGTTCTCCTATTTCAAGCTTTTTGAAAATGGATAGTGGCATGAGATTTATGTTGGCTCCAAGATTGCATAAGGCGTGTCCAATGTAAAATCCACCAATTGAGCAAGGGAATCTGAAACTCCCTGGGTCCTGTATCTTTGGAGGAATAATAGTGTTGCAATCTTGCGTCAGAGCTACTGTCTCATAATTGCCTAATTTTCTCTTTTTAGATATAATATCTTTCAAGAACTTGACATATGTTGGCATCTGCTCTATCGCCTCAATGAAAGGAACATTGATGTGCAATAGTTTCATTATTCTAAGAAAGCGTTGAAACTGACCTTCATCATTCTTTTTTCTCAGTCTATTTGGAAATGGAGATAATTGTACCTCACATGATGCTTTTGACGTAGAATTGCGGCAAATACATCTCTTGATTCTTCTTGAGCTTTTCTTGTCTGCTCCATATCATTGCTTTCGTCAGACGCATGTTGTTGTGCTTCTTGAGTTTCAATAGCTTAGCTTGTTTTTCCTTTCATAGTCTCTGTTGCAATGCATCCACTCATTAATGTCACTGCCTGACATTTTTCTTTACCTGAATTCCTCATATTGCGAGGAATTTCAGTGGTACTTGGGAGTGAACCTTGCGGTCTATTTTTTAATTCTCCCGCAATTTGACCCATTTAAATCTCAAGATTACGTATTGACATCGCTTGATTTTGGAGAACTATTTCATCCTTTTGGATATATTCTTTCAATAAATTTTCTAAGGAAGAGGAGGTTGATTCTTGGGATGTACCAGCTGCTTGTTGGTGCCCACCTTGTCTTTGATAGAACCCAGGTGGTCCATCTCTTTGGGCGTTGTGCGAATTGGCTTGCTGTTGTTGATTACCACACAATGAAAAGTTGGGATGATTTCGCCAACCGGTAATGTAAGTGTTGGAATAAGGGTTATTCTTAATTAAGTAGACAGATTGTGGATTGCGTGGGCATACCTCAAAAGAATGAGGTTCTTCACAAATAATGCAACTTTCATTAGTTGTTTGACCAATTGCATTTACTTGCCCGCTTCTCATACTAGATTAGTCATGGTCATCGCCTGTAGTAAATTAGTCATTACGTTCACCCGTGTTTGTAGTGAGGCGATAGCATCATTATTCTGACTTTTGTTGCTCGACCTTGACCCATATCTACTTTCTTGTCAGTTTTCATGATTCTTCGAAATTCTATCAAGAATGCTCTTAGCTTTAATGTACGTTTTGTCCAGTAATCCACCTATTGAAACAACATTTACTGCTGTTTGTGAGGCTGAGTTCAAACGATAATAAAAAAAAAAAAATTCCATCTGCAAACAATTAGGGAGTCTGTTATGTGGGCAATCTCTCATTACACTCTTGAATCTCGCCCATGCATCGCTGAGCATTTCATTTTCTTCTTGCTGAAAATTAATGATTAACCTTATTCTCTTTGCATTCTCCGTTGGTGGGAAGTATTTCTTCATAAAATTCTCCACTACTTGTTCCCAGGTTGTTATTTCACTGGGTTCAAGTGAATATGCCCATTTTCTAGCATCATCGGATAGTGAAAATGGGAATAATGTGAGTCTCACTTCTTCTGGGGCAATGTTAGGGAATACAAATGTGTTGTAGATTTCAATAAAACTTCTTAAATGGGCTTGAAAATCCTCGCCACGCCTTCCTCTAAACTGACAAACTGTTTGAATCATTTGAAGCACTACGGGCTTCTTATCGAATGTGGTTCCATCCAAGGCTGGTCGCATGATTCCTAGTGAGGAATCATATAAGTTAGGTGATGCATAATCTCTAATCGGTCTATTGCGATCGTTTGCTAATAGAATGGGGTTGGCAAGCGCATCATCTTCTTTGTTGATCACTGCTCATGGCACTTCTGGATGATTTTGCTGTTCTACCATCCTTTGAGCTCTATTTTGTTGTCTTCTTCTGTTAGCTCTCTGTCTTCTGCGAAAAGTTCTCTTAATTTCTAGGTCATATGCAAGGGGCGTGGACCCTTTGCTCATAGAACATTTGTACCTTTCTCTAAGGTACAATATGTTGGCTTTTTTGTCTTAATCCCAAATTAATTAATTTTAATTAATTAATTAATTAATATTTTGATGATAACAAATCTACTTTTATTCATTAACAATTTAAGTTTTTTGAATGCCTATTACGTAGAGCTCAGACTAATAGGTTCAACGCAATTGAATCGCTCAAATTGGAGTTCAAACGAAGAAGATATGACCAAAACAAGTTTAATAGAAAAATATGGTGGTGGGTGACGTGGCATAATCAGACTATTTGTATGTAGACATGTGGCAATATATTGATTGAATGATGGATCATTAAGAGAGTGATACATGGTGGGCTTTTGATTTTTGGATTGATTTTAAAAAGAAAATGAATTTAAAAAGAAAATGAATTTAAAACGAAAATGAATTTAATATTATTTTATGTTTGTGTCTAACGGCTAGTTTTTGACACATAGTATGTTTTTTATTTTTGGATTGATTTTAAAAATAAAATGAATTTAAAAAGAAAATGAATTTAAAAGGAAAATGAATTTAATATTATTTTATATTTGTGTTTAACAGCTAGTTTTTGACACATGGTATGTTTTTTATTTTTGGATTGATTTTAAGAAGAAAATGAATTTTAAAAGAAAAAGAATTTAATATTATATTTTGTTTTGTCTAATAGCTAGTTTACTTTAAAATCTCCACCAATTTTTTTTCTTTTCCAAAATCCAATGGTCCAAAATTAAATGTGGTTTCTAAAAATTTTTCCTCTCTATTTAAACCCATCTTCTTCTCCAAATTTCTAGAACAACTTTTCACATTTTACAATCCATGATTGTTACTCTCTCTATAAGCTTCCAATTTCTTTCTTTTCATCTTATTCTTGAGAGAAATTTTTATTGTATTGTGAGGATTAAAGTGTGTGAGCTCAATCTTGTATACCCACTCTTTTTTATAGAGAGTTGCAAGGTGTGATTTGAAGTTTCAAAACATTATAATAGTTGGATCCTAACCTGTGGAAAGGATCGGATTTGCTCTTGAACCTATAAAAGAAGCAAGGTAGCGGTTTGGCTCTCATTTGTGGAAAGTGTCAAAAGAAGATTTTTTTAATTGAAGTCCCAAGAGGCGCTAGGGAAAGTAGATGTAAGTCGTGTTTGACCGAACCTATATAAAAACCACAGTGTTTCTTCTCTATCTCTTTCCTAGTTATTCTTGCATTTAATTTAAATTGCTTGATTTTGTTTGTTGAGATTAATTGAGTTTATTGTTACATAATTTTTATCAATCTTGTTATTTAGCATAAATTAAAGTTTTTATCAATTTAATTTAAAAATATCTAATTAGATCAAATTCAGCATACTTTAAGAAAAAGTTTAATTAAACTCTATTCATCCTTTCTAGGGTTGCCATACCGGTCCAACACAATACACCAGCAATCGAGGTCTGCGAAAATCAAAGACAGTAGTTTTAGCACACTTAGTTACTGCAATCCATGACGACGACGACAAAAACTTGATGCAGTCATAACATACGATGAAATGAGTATTAATTGTGATGCTATAACACACTATTTTATCTAATTGAACCTAAGTCTAAGCTCAAATTAGAGTCTTGGTAAGTCCATAATCAAACTCAGGGATTGCTTTACAAGTATAAAATGAAGTCTAATGCCTTGATCTTGACGCAATTGATTACAGTTCGGATTGATTTTGTGGTAAAACTCAAACACTAAGTTATGTATGATAGGAGGGGGGTATACTTTGAATGAAACAGTATATGCGATGGCATGGTTGAGAAGAATGTTCAATAACAATTCCTAAGTGAATATATAAACCATGCATTCATGCGATGCACATAATATTATAACTTACACTTCTCAGTATACGTGGCCACATTATCCTATCTCTAGGATGCATGCGATGAGTGCGAAATGCAAAAGATGTTACTTATGTCTAAGGAATCTCTTTTCTTGTTTTACGAGTTCTAAGTCTCTAATTTTCTCAAACTGAGATTTAAGCTACTTAGGGTAATCTTTCAAGTTAACCAAGTATTTCAATAGGCATATATAAAACAAGTAAAACACATGATTTAAATATTATTTGGTACATGTTAGCTAGATGCTTCTCGACCCATGAAAGATTTAGTTGCTCATAATGACTAAAGAGAGTATGGATGAAAGTAGAAATGAATATGTATTCATATTAAAGAAATGAGTCTTTGCAATGCTTAAACAATACAAATACGTTTTAAGATAGAAAATAGAGAAAGGGAGTCAAGCTGAGGTGCACAATTTCTTATTTTCCTCGGCTTCCTAAATGACTGCTTCACTGTAAGTATTGAAAGATGGAGTTTCTCTTCTACTCCCTTAAGAAACCGAAGCTCTCACTAATGTTGTTGAATGGCGATGTAAGAGAAAGGGCTCCTTTGAAAAAATTTCTACTTTTGACTCTTTTCTCGCACGTTCCTTTTGTTTTTGCATTGGCAATTTCATGGCTTAGATGACAAAGATAGTTTTCTTCTTTTATTTATGATTGTATTGATAAGGTGCATTAAATTCCATACTCTGATGTACCGTCTGCTACACATTAGAAGTTCATTGGCTCTGCAGCAAAGCTTTCTTATCCGTCACCAACTCAATCTTTGATTTTACCTCCACCGCCCAAGTGTCGTGCCATGTCTCCTCGCTTGGAGTCACCGACTCGCCTCGCTATGTGATCATGTGTAAGTGTTGAGATTTCTCATTTGATCACATCGTCAGTTATTCTGCACTTAAACAAAATGATTTAGTTTTAAAATAAATAGATTAGTTGTTGAGTGTATGCCATCGCATGTTGCATTTATTTCTATGAATTTTCTTAGCAATTCGTCGCATTTTCAAAGCTTTTTTTCTAGTTGTTTTAGATAAAAGAGATAATATAACTTATATTTCTATATGTTATCAGCCACAAATGATTTATATGTTGTTACGATAAAACACAATCAATTTTACATGTCAGAACACTGATTGGATTGTTGATAGTGGTACGGCTGTGGCAATCCATGTTACCTCCAAGTGTGAGTTCTTTTCATCCTATAAATCAGGTGACCTTGGAACAGTAAAGATGGGAAACAATGGTACATCAAAAGTCATTGGCATTGGAGATGTGTGCTTGGAGACAGATAATGGTTGTCAGCTATTTTTGAAAAAATTTCGACATTTTCTAAATATGCGATTGAATCTCATTTCAACCGGACAACTTGGTGACAACGACTAACACAGTTATTTTGGTGATAATCAGTGGAAACTCACTAGAGCCTCAATGGTGGTAGCAAGAGGAAACAGAAACTCCACAATGTATGTGATGAATGCATTCTTTTTTTAGATTTTAATTTAATTCTAATACGGTGATATGTTCATATTATTTTCATTAAATTTTATCTAGGTCATTATTGGCCGAAAAATTCTTATAAATAGAAAATTTCTAAAAATATTTATACTTTATAACAAAATGTTCAAAAGTGCTACTTTTCAAATTTTTTGCTATAAATTATAAATATTTTTAAATAAGTTTTTTATATTTAAAAAGACTCCTTATTAGAATAGAAACGAATTGATGTCAACTACATGTATAATAAGTTAATGCCATTAAAAAAAAAAAGATAAACAAGAGTGGGTGCGTAAAACAAGGAAAAAAATTGGGTTATATCCATCTATTATGTAGCCTCTTTTTTCATCCAATAAAAAATATAGTATGTAGAGAAAATGAGAGTATGGACTTAGGTGCAGCATATGTTACACCTAAGTATTGCAAGTAAAAAAAACATGTTTAAAATGTATTACTATGTTATAATTTTTAACTGCTCAATTTATATATAGATATGCTAGTGATCAAGAAATTTGTAGTTTAAATCTGTCGTACTTCAATTTATATTGTACTTAAAAAAAATTACCACAAAAGATGTACCTTGAGAATTGCGGGGAAGCAGAATTTGGACCTCTAATGAGAAATAGGCTATGCTGTATGATATGGGCTTGCCGATTATGGTTCTTGCGGGCCTCAACTTGACCACTTGGTTATTACTTTAAAAAATTCCACAAAATTAACTGAGAAATATCAATTCATATCCTACACCATTCATCCCACTAGTTGAACTTTGAAGTTACCCATTAATTACAATTTCAAATTGCACAAAATTAGACTTAGATATATAATACAGTCTCTAATTCTTTTTAAAGATCATTCTCAATTTAATTTTTAATCTTTTAAATTAAAACTCTTCATTTTAATTTTAATAAAGAAGACTTTTCAATTAGGACCTTCTAATAAAGAAATTTGCCCAAATTTTTTAGTATAAAGTTAAGTAACATTAAATTTTTCGATTACCATATTTAGATAAGTAAAGACCCGTTTGGCAACCATTTCATTTTTTATTTTTGGTTTTTGAAAATTAACTCTATAAACATCTTTTCTATGTCTAAATCTCTTGCTTTGATATCGACTTTTTACCTATATTTTCAAAAGTCAGATCAAAATTTGAAAACTAAGACTCGGTTTGGTAATCATTTGGTTTTTTATTTTTTTTAAAAAAATTAAGCATATAGACACTATTTCCACCTCTAAATTTCTTCTTCTATTTTCTACTTTTTATCAATGATTTTAAAAAAAACAAAATTTTGAAAACTAAAAAAGTAGCTTTTAAAAAATTATTCTTATTTTTGAAATTTGGCTAAGAATTAATCAATTATACTTAAGAAAGATGCAAATCATTATAAGAAATGGAGAGTACAAAGGTTTACTTTAAAAAAAATATAAAAATAAAAAACAAAATGGTTACCAAACGAGGCCTAAAAAGCGTAGTTTTTAAAAGCTTGTTTTTATTTTTGGAATTTACCTAAGAATGTAACTCTTCTATTTCAAATTTATATAAACCATGATAAAAGAGTGAAAGAAAATAGGATTAATTTTCAAAATCCAAAAACTAGAAATGAAATGATTATCAAATAAGACCCAAATTATATGCCATTTGAAAGAATTGAACGATATTTTGATGGGTGGATCAAATCTTCTTGTTAATACATTGAGTTTCATATGTCAAAAGGCATTCAAGTGGTCATGATCAACATACATATCTACTTGCGTTAATAAACAATAATTTAGAGTGTATATATTAGAAAGTGTTGTGAACTTGAGAAGCACAACGAGAATACAAATACTAATAAAATATAATATTAAAATAAATATAATATATATAATAATAATATATAATATAAATAAATAACAAAAGAATATAAAATGATATAAATAAATAACTTAACTAAAATAAACAAAATAAGAAAATTATGAAAATTTCACTAATTTTCTTCCCAAAAAGTTGGGATTTCTCACCAATCTTCATCACCTTACAAAATCTATAAAATGGCCACTATTTATAAGAGAATTGGCAAGTAGGAGGTGGAATTAATTGGACACTAAGGATGTGTACTCATAAGATATATGAACTATATGTTCAAAGATACATGGGGTAGGAGAACACAATTTTTTCTTTTAGGCACCAAGCTTTGACACTAATGGGCATCTATTATTATTATAATATTTATAATACTCCCCCTTAGATGCCCATTATATGTATGAAATATGTCTCATTAAAACCCTACTAGGAAAAAACTTCATGGGAAAAAATCTTAGTGAAGGAACAATAGTACATATTTCATATAATTTATACTTTTAAAAAGATATATTTGCTTTCCCTCACGAAAACATCATTTAAGATCTTTGAATCGCCACATTCGGATATTGTGTACCAATTTTTCAAAGGTTGCGGTAGATAATGCTTTTGTAAATAAGTCTGTCAGGTTATCTTTCGAACAAATTTGTTGTATAGTGTAAAAGAACTTCGGTGAAGTATGCTTTGTTCTATCTCTTTTAATATATCCTCATTTGATTTGGGCTATGCAAGTTGTGTTATCTTCGTATAATATTGTTGGAAGATTTTTATTAGAAGATAAACCACACGTTCCACAAATGTGCTGAGTCATTGATCTTAGCCATACACATTTTTGACTAGCCTCGTGAATTGCAAGAATTTCAACATGATTTGAGGAAGTGGCTATTATGGTCTATTTCACCGATCGCCATGATATAGCAGTTCTTCCACATGTGAACAGATAACCTGTTTGAGATCTAGCTTTGTGTGGATCAGATAAATATCCAGAATCTACATAACTAACTAGATCAAAATTTGATTTATTTGAATAAAATAAACTCATGTCAATCATTCCTCAGAGATAACAAAGTATATGCTTAATTTTGTTCCAATATGGAATATATGCTTAATTCTGTTCCAATGTCTTTTTGTTAGAGAATAACTATATCTTGCTAATAAATTTACTGAAAATATAATATTTGATACATAAGTACAAATTGCAATAAGATATGGTACTTTAAGACCAAGAAGTTCTTTATTAACATCTCGAGGTCGAAATATATCTTTCTTCACATCTAGTGAACGAACTTCCATTAGAATGTTCAATGGATAAGTCTTGTTCATATAAATTCTTTTCAAAACTTTTCCTGTATAAGTTGACTAATGTACAAATATCCCATCTGCTAAATGCTCAATTTGCAAACCAAACCAAAATTTTGTTTTTCCAAGATCTTTCATCTCAAATTTTTTCTTAAGGTATTCTATTGCCTTTGAAAACTCTTTAGAATTTCCAATTATATTTAAGTCATTAACATATACAATTATAATAACAAATCCTGACTGTGATTTCTTTATAAAAACACATGGACATATTAGATTGTTTTGACATCCTTCTTTCAACAAATATCCACTCAGGTAATTATACCATATTCGTCCCGATTGTTTTAATCCATATAATTATCTTTGTAACTTTATTGAATACAATTCCCGAGAATTTGATTTATATGTTTTAGGTACCTTAAATCCTTATGGAATTCTCATATAAATATCATTATCAACATTCATAAGATGAATGTCCAGATTTTCGTACACATTCAGACCAAAAAAATCTCTTAATGTAATTGCATCCACCACTGGATAATATGTCTCCTCATAATCAATACCACATCTCAGTGAAAAATCTTATGCAACTAGTCTTGCTTTATATCTTGTGACCTCATTATTTTCATTTATTTTCCTCATAAGTACTCATTTGTATCCCATAGGTTTGACACCTTCTAGTATTCGAACTATTGGTCCAAAAACTTGATATTTTGAAAGTAAGTTTAATTATGCCTCAATTTCTTTTTTCCACTGAGGCCAATCTTTTCTATGTAAACATTTTTCAATAAATTTTGGTTTAGACTCCTCATTTTCAGATATAATATCAAGAGCAACATTATACAAAAAAATGCTGTCAATAACTACATTAGTCCGGTTCCATCTTTTTCCTGTCATGACATAGTTTATGGAAATCTCATTATTATCTTTATGTATTTCAGCTTCCTCATTAGTCATGTCACAAATTTCTTCATGAAAATTTATATCCTCAACCAAGTCTTCTTCACTATTAATTATTTTTCTTTTTCGAGGATTTTTATATTTAGAACCCACTAGTCTACCACACTTCTAGCGTGTTTCAGACTCATTAGTGACAATTTGCTGTATTGGGATATCAATTTTCGATGGAATATTTGCAGCTAGTATATGTGACTTAATTATTTTCTTTGCATCTATAAATACATTTGATAACTGATTTTCTATATTTTGCAAATGAATTATCTTCTGAATTTCAAGTTGACATTGATCTCTATGAGAATATAAATGAGACAATAATGATGCATTCCATGCAATTTCTTTTTTCAACTTCTTAATTCCTCCTTCTAATGTTGGAAAGTATGTCTCATTAAAATGAAATCAACAAATCGTGTCGTAAATACATCACCTGTCAGGGGTTCAAGATATTTGATAATTGATGGGGAATCATATCCAATATATATTCCTAACCTCCTTTGAGAACCCATCTTAGTACGTTGTGGTAAAGCAATTGGAGCATATACTGCACATCTAAAAATTCTCACTTGGAAAATATCTAGCTCATGGCCATAAACTAATTGTAATGGTGAGTACCTATGATAAGATACTGGCCTAATGCGTATAAGTGATGCAACACGCAAAAGAGCATATTTCCATACTGTAGGAAGCTTAGCTCTCATAAGCAACCATATAACAATTAACTACTAATGTTTTATGAATTATTCTGCTAAACCATTTTGTGTCATGAGCTACAAGATGTTCAACACTTATCACAATTGACATACAATAATTATCAAAAGCTTAGGATGTAATATACCTGATGGAACACGAGACATACGCAGCGGAAAAAAGGATCTAATTACACTCTAATTGCTTTTAATTTAAAGGAAATTAGCATGCAACCCTACTTAATTAATTAGGGTTTTATGAAAAAATTATCTTTAAAGCTCTTGAAATGTTTTTATCTCCACTGAATCTTAATTCGAACTCTTTCGAATCACCACTAGAGCTGACCTACTATCCTCTGGACTCAGAATCGGGTTGTGGGACCCGATGGATGAAGAACCCGAGAGAGAGAAAGAGATGGAAAAGAAGATGAAATTTGGGTAGGATTTGGGTTTATTTTACAGCCCAGTTTTGAAAACAAAAATTGGCAAAATTTCAAAAGTTTTTTCATCCAAATTTAAAGCCCAATTTATAAAAAAAAACCATGTGCATGAAACAAATCCATAAAAACCCAAAACCCATAATCCACTATCTTAGTAGGCTTAATGTCTCCACTATAAGCCAATACCTAGCCCATTATTTTGTTAGTGGAATTATCCAATAAAAGTTTGGATTTTCCCACTAACTTTAGTCAAAGGGCAAAATAGTCATTTTGTCAAAGTCAAACTTTGACCAAAAAGTCAACATTTTGACTTTTTATGATTTTTTTCGTGTTGACTAATTTTGACCTTCCAAGCATGAATCCACATTCATTTTCTCGAAATTCAAATAACATTTGAATATAAGGTCGGTCAAAAGTCAACTCTTTGACTTTTTACATCTTTGATCATTTCCATTATTTTCGAGCTTCCGAATATGAACATATTCATATTCTTGGTATTTAAATCACATTTAAATATTAAAGTTGTATCTCTAAAGTGAAAAATCGACCACTATATCACATATACTTGTCA
Source organism: Benincasa hispida (assembly GCF_009727055.1). NCBI lineage: Eukaryota > Viridiplantae > Streptophyta > Magnoliopsida > Cucurbitales > Cucurbitaceae > Benincasa > Benincasa hispida. The sequence goes on from NC_052349.1 coordinate 57,258,971, forward strand.
GTTTCTCTCTCTTCCCCTAATTCGAACAATTCGAATTATTCTATCATACTGTTCTAAGTTTATTCCATATGAGCTAGTAGGGGAACCTAATGGACCTATAAATCATGGGCTTGAACGATTCGAGATTAGCTGGCTAAACTCTTTAGACGGAGCTAATCAACATTCGTTAACTCACTTAACTCACGGGTCATTTCACTATAGTCCCATAGTTGTACTCCCCTCACTATAGATATATTTATGTCCATTTGATATATTCATGATTAGTAAGCTAATCCTTCACAGGTTGTTCATAATCTCGGTTGGGTCATAAAAACTGTTTTACCCCCAAGATTACATCTTGTTTCTTAAGTTCCACTGTTCTTCTAATGAACAATTGGTGTAAGGTCCAACCTATAAACCGAACCCCTCTCAGGCCAAGGAGAGGGTGGAGCCCTTTGTTTAAGACCGGGAACAACCTATCTACTATCCCTATAACGGGCAGGAGTGAATTCCGTCTTGCACCCTATGTTTCCAGCTATCCACCTGATCTTACCCCTGAAATGGGAGCCTTATTGGGCCAGCGATAATGAGCTGCCCTCACTTATGGAGATCTAAGAATAATTCCGAGTGAACAGGAGTTCATAGTTAGCGCAGGATTAAGATTAAGTTACCTAAGTTATCAATTAGGTAAATAGTCAGTTTTATACATAAAACAACATTTAGAATGTAAAAAATGACTATTTCATAGTTTAGTTTTATGTAAACGCTTTACATAGGATGTCCCCACTTTCATGTCTCCACATGAACGATTTAGGATCACATCATTTGTACTAACTACAAAGTGGGCCGCATCCATAGTGTCCCCAGAATAAGGTTAGAATAAGGCGTCAAACCTTATTCATATACTATAGACCATTTTGTCTATATATTTGAACTTGATCCACATTTATGTCACTACGTTCAAACTACATTAAATAGCCTCAGGACCTTAGTTTATTGGATTCAAGATTATAATTTTAATAACAATTTTATCGAAAAACAAAATAGAATATGTTTATTAATTTACAAATTACGAGTTTTAGGACATAGAATCCAACAATACCAGTATTATCAAGATGAATGATCTTAGTTGTATAATTAGGAAATTGTGCTTTTAACTTAATTATTTGAGTAAGTAATCTTGCAAATGCAAGATTTCAACTTGTTAATAAGCACACGTGTGACCATCTATTGGATATGTCTATTAATACCATAAAATATCTAAATGGTTCAGTTGGTGGTTTAATAAGTCCACATATATCACCATGAATTTGTTCAGAAAAATGCGGGTGATTCAGTCCTAACTTTGACTGGTGATGGTCTAATGATTAATTTACCTTCAGAGCAGGCATCACATGATATTTCATTAGATTGAAGAATTTTCTGGCTCTTCATTAGGTGTCCATTTGAATTCTAAAAAATTCTTCTCAATATTATAGATCTTGGATGACTGAAACGGTCATGCCAAATTGTAAATATGTCTAGATTCATGAACTTCAGGTTTATTGTTGCATATGTTTCAATTACTTCTATATGAGTATAATATAATCCAGAAGATAAAGTAGACAATTCTTCCAGTTCCAATATACATTTTTCATACCAGACAGTAGATATGATGTAAAATACTCCATATTATTCTTTTTATCAGTCTCAATATGATAATAATTGCAACATATATCTTTAAAACTAAGTAGATTTCTCATTGATTGACTAGAGAACAATGCATTATTAATTGTAAATTTTTTTCCTCTAGACAAAATAATATTTATTTTTTCAAATCCTTCAATTAGGTTTGAAGAACCTGATATTGTATTGACTTTTGCTTCCAGCAATGTCAGTTTGAAAAAATACTTTTTACTTGTAAGTATTGTATGTGTAGTTGCACTATCTGCTAGACATAGATACTCTTTACTCATTTTTTAGTCATCTAACATATGAAAATGATCCAGATTTCTTCACTAAAAGAAAACAATTACAATAAGAAAAACAACAATTAGAATATACAAACGTTAACATCTACTAAGAGAAGAAAAAAAAACATGGAGATGGATGAAAATAACAACATTATGTCCAAATATTTTCAAAGTCAAAGTAAACACTTGATATTCCATCAATTCTATTAATTTTCTCTTCAGAAGATTCAAAGAAGTCCGCACATCCAAATTTGTCATATGGGACAATTACGTCATTATCCTGGTATGTAAAATTTGCTTACACATTTTGGTTTCCTTCAGGGATGCTTGAGAGAGATAACTAAGTGTTTTGATGTATGATAGGTATGTGATCAATGTCCAGTCATTCCGCATCGAAAATATTCATTTTTTCAACACTTTTTGAACTCTTATCTTATGGAGCTTTGCCTTTGTGATCATCATTTTGTGTGGTTCTTTTGAAATTTGAATGATTAGAACGACCACGACGAAAATAACAATTATTTCTTCCTCTGCCACGGTCACGACCTCGACCACGAACACGACCTCAACCATGATTATTATTAAAATCCACAACATTCACTTTAGGGAATGGTGTCATCGCGGTTGATCGAGATTCATGAATTTTCATTAATAACTTGTTATTTTGTTCAACCACAAGAAGACATGAAATTAGTTCATAATACTATTTAAAATCTTTCTCTGGATATTGCTATTGCAGGAGCATATTTAAGACATAAAATGTAGAAAATGTCTTCTCTAACATATCAATATCAGTAATTTTCTCTCTACATAACAACAATTTTAAATTGATTTTAAATAATGCAGAATTGTAATCACTTACTGATTTAAAATCTTGTAGCCTCAAATGCATCCACTCATAACATGCTTTAGGAAGAATAACTGTTTTTTTATGATCATACCTCTCTTTCAAAATTTTTCACAAGATACGGGGATATTTTATTATAAGATACTCCATTTTCAATCCCTCGTGGAGATGATGATGAAGGAAAATCATAGCTTTTGTTTTGTGCTGACTGGATGTCTTATTTCATTCTTTATAGGCACTCCAAGATTCATAGCATCCAGGTGGATTTTGGCATCAAGCGCTCATGAAAAAATAATTATTGTTGTTAATATCAATAGAGGCAAATTCTAATTTTGTGAGATTTGTCATGACAATACTATCATAAAATATCATATTTATATTAGAAATTTAATAGATATTAAATATGAAAAATAACATTAAATTTATTAATTATAACATAGAGGGAAAAATCGACATACCTTTAGGATCTACCTTTAGCGAGGAAAACGATAGAATCTCGTGTTGATAACGTATTGTGAACTTGAGGAGCACAATGGGAGCACAAATACCAATAAAATATAATATTAAAATAAATATAATATAATGTAATAATAAATAAATATAATAATAATATATAATATAAATAAATAACATAAGAATATAAAATGACATAAATAAATAACTTAAAGAAAATAAAGAAAATTAGAAAATTATGAAATTTTCTCTAATTTTTTTTTCAAAAAAATTGGGATTTCTCACCAATCTTCACCACCTTACAAAATCCACAAAATGACCACTTTTTATAGGAGAATTGGTAAACAAGAAGTGAAATTAGTTGGACACCAAGGGTGTGTATTCATAAGACATATGGACTACATGTTCAAAGATACATGAGATAGTAGGAGAATGCCATTTGTTCTTTTAAACACCAAGCTTTGACACTAATGGGCATTTATTATTATGGAGAATTTTCAAAAATAGAAAAATAAGGAAAAGTTTTCTTTGATAGAAGCTGATAGAGAATGATAGAAGTCTATTAGTGTCTACCAATAATAGAAACTGATAGAAGTCTATCATTGATACCATGTGATAGATTGTAACGACCCGGCCCCCCTAGGAATTAAGTAGGTCATTACTAAATACATGCATGCATGGAACTTAAAACGACACTCTTTTATGGTAAAATAAATGCTAAATAAATAAGGTAACTGCAAAATGCTTTCATTAAATTCAAATATTAAAAACAACAATAGGATACCCATAAATCATAAGTGATAATAAATAAGTCCGAAAACGATTCTTAATAGTAAGTTTCAAACATCAAAACTGAAAGTTAAGAAAAACATGAAAAGAAATCTAAATCTCATGAGCGGAAGCATAAAACTAGTCCCAGTGACTCGATCACGAATTTCGCTTGTTCATCGCCGGTGCATCTCTACCTTACCTGAAACAACAACATGAGAAAGAATAAGTATAAAATACTCAGTAAGTAACCCCACTACTAGGGTTAGGTTAGACATCTATGTCCTCTAGATGCCTACCTCTAGTGGAACATAGAAACTGTCCTAGTCCTCATGGGACACATGCATACATGTAAAACTGAGTTCTATCCTACTGTAGCTAAATATGCTCATTACCTCTGGGATTGGCATTCTAACTAATCAGTAAAATCACTATCATAATCTCGACATCACAATCTCAACATGGTTCTATAACATACATATACATCTCATCATCATGATTCTACAATATACATATAAATTTCTTCATCATAGCTTTACAACATATGTATGCATCTCATCCTCCTCAGATTTAGCAGGATCTCCAATAAAAATAATATACTCAAATCATACTAGTATTCAAACATCTCTATGCGGAACTAGCCTTTTAAACTCTCATATTAGCAAGGCAGACATAAACATTAAACTATCAATATATCCTCAGTAAATCATATTTGTCAATTCCTGACTCCAGTCATTTCAAACATCAGTCAATGAAGGCAGACATAAATATCATGCTAACTAATAATCCTCAATAAATCATAATTATCATTGTCGGGCACTAGGACAGTTCCAGTAGTAAGATTACTTACCTAACTTGGTAAAAAAACGCAAAAGAAAATCTCCTTAGAACTTCTTTAGCACACTTGAATCAACCTAAAGTTGTGGCTTGGTCCAAGACAAATTCCAATACTCGATTTAATTAGCCAATCTGATCATGAATTAAATCCAAAACAATAACTTAATTTTTCCACTATTACTCTCAATCCAAAAGAAATAACCATCCAACAACTTACAAACTTACCGATCTTCACCAATTTTCTGCAAAACAAAATGGTATCTAGCTTGATTGGTCAATGCCTCAAAATTTTCAAACCTTGAATCTAAGTTTCAAATCAAAGAGAGATTACTAATTTAACCCAAAATCAAAGGGGTAAATTTCACCTCCCAAATTATAAGAAAAAATAAGTCTTACCTAAGGTTTTTCTCAAAATACCGACAAAGATCGGGACAATGGCGACCGACGGCACGTCAGCTTGTGGCTGCCATAGATAGGCAGCATGTGTTGCTGTCGGACAACATAAATTGTTTAGGCTAGCGACTGGTAGTGAGGGTCTCACATAAGGAGGGTTTGCGAGAGTGGGAGAGAAGAGGAATTTCTAGTTTACAAATTTCATTCAGCAGCGATTACGAACAAACCAGAGCTTCAAACAACGATCCAACCATTCAAAATGAGAACAGACTGACCAACTTTGAGCACGATCCAACGGTTCAAACTCTGGCAAATGACAATTTTGTGGAAGTTGTAGCTGAAAAACCGAATTGCTTTCTCCCCAATTTTTTACCTCTTTTCACTCTCATTTAATTTCGAAAAAATCTCAATTCTTTTTTTTTTTTTCCAAATTTTGAAAAAATAAATAAAATATTTTATCACAATATCTCCAAAATCTCCAAAGATTCTATTAAATTTAAAAATCAATTAACTTTTCAAATTATCTTAATTTAGGCTTCAAAAACCAAAATTAGAGAGCATAAGATCCATCAATTTGATACAAATTAAATCCTTCCAAATATTTAAAGCAATTCAAAACCACATAAAATTAATTATCTCTTTTAATTTTTTTTTACGTTGGCCCTAAAATCCAAAATCAAAGGGAAGCAAAATTCAATATTTTCAAGATAATCAATTCGAATATCTAATCAATTAAATTCAATTTAACCAATAAAAGTTTTTCAATTATTTCAATTTAACCCCAATTTTCCAATGAAAGGGAAATTTATACTTAATAATTTTAGATAATTAACTTAAATTTTTCTGAAATTTGGGATGTTACATGGACGCTAATAAAAGTCTATCAGTGTCTATAGTGTTTTTTTTTCTATTTCACTAAATAGTTTGACATTTTTCTATCCATAAAAATTTCTCTATTATTATTATAATATTTATATTAGGAAGACATAACTAGTTTTTTGGTGCCCAATTTTTAACGAAATAGTAATTTATGTTTTGAAAAGTTGATCATAAACAGGGTACGTATAAAACTTAAGTGTAATGATATATTGAAATTGCAAAGACTAGATTTAAAAAAAAGAATAGTAATTTAAGTGAAAATGAACTTTAAATAAGAATAATTATTACCTGTTTTGCAAGTCGTCATGAATTCAAATGTATAGTATGATACATCCAATCGAATAATCAGAAAAAATCATTTAAATTTTATCAATGACCTATTAAGCTTATGTTTGTTTAATTTTACTTTCAAACATAAATCTTTCAACGATGAAGTTTGGGATTTGATCTTCTTTATCGATGAACTCAAAATAATTAAATAAATAAATGATTTTTAAGGTACCTCAATAGTAACATTTTTAAAGAATTACAAATATAACAATTTTCTCGAATCTCCTTATTTATTTTATTTTTATCCTTATTATACATTTGATTCTTATGACATCGACAACATATGTTATTGGGAGATTCTATCATCTAACCTCCGGGTTCATTTTTTTTTTCAAATGATCTCTTCTCTTGTTTTTGTTTATCTTCTTTCTCATTCTTGATTGACATCTGAATTTTTCTTTTCAATTTTTTTTCTCATTTTCATTATATGTCTAATTTCTTATAATATTCTCTTTCTATAGTTATATTTAGTTTTCTTTGACTATTATCTTCTTTACAAGTTCCTTTCTCCTCTCTTTCTTGTTATTTTGTTGGTGTTTTCCATTATGTTTTTTAGCACAATAATTGTGGGATTCAAACTTTTGACTTTTAAAATAAAAAATCTATCTCTAGTTGAGCTATGTTCATGTTGGCTTCTATCAATGTAGCTTTTTTATGGTTAGAAGTCAATCTGTAATGGAAGTCAATCGGTAATAGAAGTCTATCACCATCGTACTTTTAATTCACAAACCTATATCTACTTTTAATTCACAAACCTATATCTACTTTTAATTCACAAACCTATATCTATCTATGATAGACTATTTTGATTGATAGAGTATTGGTGATAGACTCTATAATTGATACTAGTCTATCAGTGATATAATTCTACTAGTGATAAATTTTCTAACAATGATAGAAATCCAACATTGACATGAATCTATCGATGACAAGTCTATTACTAACGATAGAAAAATCTATCAGTGATAGCTTGTATCACCGATAACCTCAATCACTAATAGGCTCTGAAGGCTAGATCTAAACGTTGCTATATCTGCAAATTATTTTGTATTGTGTTATATATGTCAATATTTTTAATTTGATTACTATATTTGCAACTTTCCATTTTAATTACTATCGACTTTCAGAATACATATATTGTAGTAGGTATTTGTTTTGCACTCTAATAATACTCACTTGATAACACGTTAATACACATTGAAACTATATTAACTATATGTCAGAAACATGATGTAATTACTACGTAAATCACTATACTTTATTAGGTCGATTATACTTTTAAAATTTCTATTTCGATCTTTGTGATCACTTTTTAAAAGTATAAAAACAAAAATGAATCAAAATTGAAAGCCTAAAAACTAAAATGAATATTTTGAATTTACAGAGTTCAAAATGAACCAAATTCAAAATAACACAGACTGAATTAACACTTAAACTTAAAAATAAAGGTAAAAACCAAAACCATCTAGTATCTTCTTAGAATTTAGAGAATAGAATATATCTTTTGAAAATTCAAAACTACAATAAATGAACCAAACCCTCCTTCCTCCTTATCTATCAAGGGAAATAGTATTCCTACGACCAATATTATAAATTTAACAAGATTGTGATATTTACTTTGATTTGTGTAGTCATTCGTTAGATTCACCTAAATTTCAATTGTATCAGAGCAGATCTTATTTTTTGATGTTTTGATCCGTGATTCTTTAAATAGAATCAATCAAAGAAGGTGGATCTAATATTCGTCTCTCATTCCTTGATAAGGTTCAAATGATTGCTTTCCTCAAATTCATTGATGAAAAAACATGAAAAGTTGTAGTAACTAGATGAACCCCACTGCAGATTGTTGTTCCAAATGTTGGGAATGCTCCTAACAAATGGAGAGAAAAGGTATGTGGAAATACTTTCTTATTACTTTCACTTATTGTATTTACGTACTTCAAGTTCCTTTTATAAAAGAACTTGTTAGTTTGCTTGACTAACTAACAGCTAGAAAATACAAGCAAACTCAAACAAAACCAAACTCAAACAAAATCTTAACTGTTGTAACAAACAAATTGTTATAACATAATGTAACAAATAAATTGTTGTAACTAATAAACAGAATGTAACTGTTTTACTGTTGATACTCTCCCTCAAGTTGGACGATGAATGTCAATGATGCCTAACTTGGATACTAGTTTAGACAAAACAGATGTAGGCAATGCTTTAGTGAATATGTCTACGAGTTATTGACTAAATTGGATAGGGAGAACCTTAAGGAACCCATCAGCTATCTTGTCCCGAACGAAATGACAATCAATTTTTATGTGTTTTGTCCTCTCATGAAACATTGGATTAGAGGCAATGGCAATAACAGCTTGATTGTCACAGAATACAGTAGTGGGCTTTAAGATCTTAGCCTGAAGATCTTTGAGGAGTTGAGAGATGCACATTAATTCACTAATAACTGAGGCTAGTGCCCTGTACTCTACTTCTACAGAAGATCTAGAAACGGTGGATTGTTTCTTTGATTTCCATGATATGATAGATGCCCCTAGGAATATGCAGAAACCAGTAATGGATCTTCTAGTATAAAGACATGATCCCCAATCAGCATCCACAAAGGCTTTTAAATGAAAGGAAGTGATAGGGCTGATTAAAATGCCTTGTCCAGGAGACCGTTTTAGGTACCTGAGTAAGTGATGAGTGGCATTGAAGTGAGCTTTAGTGGGGCTGTGGATGAATTGGCTTAGCCGATGAACAGCAAAACATATGTCTGGCCGAGATATTTGAAGATATATAAGCCTGCCAATCAGTCTCATATAACATGTGATGTCATCTGCCTTTAGAAGCTCTCATTCATTCTTTGATAGTTTCAAATTGGGATCATAGGAGTTGTAGCTAGTTTAGCTTCAAGAAATCCAGTATCCTCAAGTATTTGGAGGCAATATTTTCTTTAGGAAATCATGATCCCTTGTTGAGATCTGGATAATTCTAATCCCAGAAAATATTTCGCATGGCCTAAATCCTTGAGTTTGAAATGTCCTTTGAGGACTTCTTTGACTGAGCTGATTATTTGAGGGGATGGTCCGGTTAGTAATATGTCATCTACATATACCAACAATGCTACAAAATCATGTCCATGTCCTCGGGTAAAAAGAGAATAATCATACTTGGATTGATGAAAGCCATGTAAAGATAGAGCAGTTGTAAACTTGAGAAACCATTGTCTCGAGGCTTGTTTCAGCCCATATATAGATTTGTTAAGTTTGTAGGCTAGTTTCTCACCTTTCCGTGGTACTTGTGAGGTTTGATAACCCAATGGCAAAGACATATGCACTTCTTCAAACAAGTCACCTTTTAGGAAGGCATTATTGATGTCTATTTGAGTGAGTGACCAATAGTAGGATGCAGCAAAGGCGAAGAAGATTTAACAGTGACAATTTTGGCGACAGGTGAGAAGGTGTCTGAGAAATCTATTCCTTCTTGTTGCTTGTAGCCTTTTGCTACAAGTCTCGCCTTATATCTGTCAACTGTTCCATCTTATTTGTACTTGATTTTGTAAACCCATTTCCTGCCTACAGTATGATGATTCTTTGGAAGAGAGACAATAGTCCATGTATTAGTTTGTTCCATAGCTTCTATTTCCTCTGCCATAGCCTTCTTCCAAATCTGGTGGTTCACGGCTTGGAGGTAATAGGTGGGTTCATAGATGGAAGTGACATTTAGGATGTATGTCTGATGGTTTTGGTTGTAAGTATTATATGAGAGGTATTTGTGAAGAGGAAAGGGTGATTTTCTGTGGGATGTAAGGTTACAGTGGAAGTCTTTTTAGGTAGGAGGGTGGTAATGTTGCTCTCGAATGACTTTTCTTGGGGCTGTGGGAATGGTTGTTGGTGGTATGATTGGTTTCTTCTGAGGTTTCAAATTGAGTTTGAATCATCATACCGTGGTTATCCTCACATAAGCGTTCTAAGGTATTAAACAACAAAGATCTCTTCAGTAATACCTTCTGTTTTCAAAGTTGATCAAAATAGTGGCATTGGTATGACGAACTGATCAATAAAATCATGTGAAATGGGCTTGTTGTCTTCTTTGACAGACTGGAATGGGAACCTTTCTTCAAAGAATAAGACATCCCTGGAGATAAAAAAATGTCATTTTAGTCATATCATATAGCTTATAGCCCTTTATACCTGATGGATATCCCATGAAGACAAATGGTCTTGCTCTTGGATCAAATTTAGACTTGTTGACTGTTGATGTAGAAGCATAGGCAAGGAATCCGAATGTCTTTATGAAGCCATAGTCAACAGTTTTGTTAAATAGAACAGCATAGGGAGTGTTGTTGGATAGTAAAACCATAGGTGTTCTGTTGATTAAGTATGCTGCAGTGAGGATGCACTCTCCCTAAAAAGTGAAAGGAACATTGGACTGAAACATTAGGGCTTTTGCAACGTTGAGAAGGTGTTGATGTTTCCTTTCAACCACTGAATTCTGTTGAGGAGTATATGCACAGGAGAACTAATGAGTAGTTCCTGTTTTGGCAAAAAAATCTCTGAAATTTAATTCAGGAGCATTATCAGAACGAAAAATTTTGTTTTTCTTTGAGAATTGAGTCTCAACAAGTTTGAAGAAACTGGGAATGACTTGTAGAATGTCACTTTTATTTTTCAAGAGATGTATCCATGTGTACCTTGATTTATCATCAACAATGGTGGCAAAGTATGTGTGACCTGCATGTGTTCGGGTTTTAAAAGGACCCCATATATCACAATGCACAGTATTGTTTACAATTAGAGAAATCAGAAATCTCTATAATCTTTGAAAATTCTTTTATTCTACTAATAGAGGGGTGTCCCATACGATTATGCCAAGTAGTTGCAGAAGCTTTACACAAAAACACAGCAGATCCAATACGCCAGTCAGCAGATTCAATAGATAAGTCTTTATTCTTTTCATCATTTACTTTGAGTAAGTATAGGTCACTGATTAGTTCAGCCCTCCCAATCGTTCTCGAAACTGACTTGTCCTGAATGATACAATTGGTGTTAGTAAAGGATATAGAATATCTTCCATCCTTAAGTAAAGCACTCACTGATAGCAGGTTGTATTTGAAATCAGGAATGTATAGAACATCCTTCAATATCAACTGTTTTGCTATTAGAATGTCCCCTACATACTTAACCTTCAAACGAGCTTTAGTTGGTAGTATAACTGACATATTTTGAGTGTTGTGTAGTTCTTTAAACATAGATTTATCATGGCATATATGAGAAGAGGCTCTAGAATCAATGATTCAACAAGAATCGATGAGTGAAGTAGAAAGACATGTACCTGCTATGTGGGTAGTATCTGTCTTAGGGATTTCATCAATTTGTTGAGTATTCAAGTGTGTTTGCAGCATGTTCAAAAGCTGTGAGTATTGGTCATTATTCAGGCTGGCAAAGAAGGCAGACTAATTGCTCTTAGAAGCTTCTAATGGCTTTTCATTACTAGTTTGCATAGAGTTCTGCGGCCTTTGTTGATGGACTGAATTGTTATTTGCTAGTCTATGCCCTGGTGGATAACCATGTAATCTATAACATTTGTCAAAAATATGACCTCTATCTCCACAGTTAGTGCATACTGGCCGAGTATCTTTCTTCTTAGATTTCTCAGATGTAAATCTTTTCTCAGCATTAGCCATTAGAGTTATACTTTCAATTGTAGGTGTGGATCCAATGGATCTTTACCTTTCTTCTTGGATGATAAGAGAGAATACCTTGTTTATTGTTGGCAGAGGGTTGATCAATAGAATTTGTGCATATGACTCGTTTAAGCCCATATGGAATGTCATTACAAATTCTGCATTCAAGAATTCTATCATCTTCTTTGACCCTTAACAAGTACATTTATCCGTTGGTCTGTATTCAACAAGTTCTTGCCATATCGTAGTGATTTTTGCGTAATATACTTCCACTGAAAGGTTTCCTTGAGTAGTAGTTGCAAGATCCTTTCTCAACTGGTATATATGTGGCCCATTGGACTGATGGTACCTTTCTTTTAATTCATCCCATATCTCTTTGACGCTTCCCCTGTAAACTAAGCTGACAGCAATTTCTTTTGAGACTGAGTTGATAATCCATGAGGTTATCACATCATTATTACATCTCCATGCTGATTGTAAGCTTCCTTCTAATGGTTTTTCAATCGTTCCAGTAATAAAACCAATCTTGTTCTTCCCTGATAATGTAAGTTTCATTGTCTGCTCCATGGAGAGTAGTTGCTTGATCCTGCAAGTGGTGTAGATACCAAATTGATGGTTGGGATGATTGAATGATGAAGGATGAAGGGATTCATTTGGGCGTCGAGTTCCGAAGAGTTGCCGGATGTTGAACTCTCTGATGTCGTCATGATAGAACTGCACGAGGGTAATGGCTTTCGGGTGGGTTTTTAATTTTCTCTATTGTGGAAATGCTCTGATACCATAACAAATGGAGAGAAAAGGTATGTAGAAATACTTTCTTATTACTTTCACTTATTGTATTTACATACTTCAAGCTCCTTTTATAGAAGAACTTGTTAGTTTGCTTGACTAACTAACAGCTGAAAAATGTAAACAAACTCAAACAGAATCTTAACTGTTGTAACAAATAAATTGTTATAACAGAATGTAACAAATAAATTGTTATAACATAATGTAACAAATAAATTGTTGTAGCTAATAAACAGAATGTAACTGTTTTACTGTTGATAGCTCCAAAGCCTGAAAAGGACTAGAATGAAGTTGAGGATGAAGCCCCTCAAGAAAACTCTTGTGCCTTCAATGCTATCTTTAATGGTGTTGACAAGAACATCTTCGAGCTAATAAATATTTTTATCTCCACTGAGAAGGATTAGGATATTCTAGTTGTATCTCATGAAGGAACATCCAAGGAAAAATGTCTACTCTAACTCATAACTACAAAATTCGAAAATTTGAGGATGTTGGAATATGAGAGTATAACAGACTTCAAAGTTCATTTGTCAGACATTGCAAACGAGTCCTTAGCTTTTGGAGAGAAATTTTCTGAAGAAAAATTGGTTCAGAAAGTATTTCGATCACTACCCAAAATATTTGACATGAAAGTTACTACCATACAAAAGGCTCAGGATATTACAACCATGAAAGTTGATGCACTTATTGGTTCTCTCCGCACATTTGAAATGACATTCGATGATAAATGTCATAAGAATAATAAAGGTATAGCTCGACAGTCAACTGTAAGTGAAGATCAGCCTAAGGTGAAAAACAAAGAATCTGAAGACAATTTAATTGACTTTATTTCTCTATCAAGTAGGAAGTTTAGTTGAGCCATAAAGCACTTGGATAAGAGTTTTGGTAATTATGTTCCATTACATGTGAATAACATTATGATCAAATCTCAGAAGTTTCAAGGCAGAAAGAAAGAAGGTGAGAAAGGCTTAAGCAATTCACAAAATACTAAAGGAAAAAGTTTTAAATGTAGAGGGTATAAAGGTTTTTAACATTTTTATTCTAAATGTCTAAATTATCTCAGGAGGAAAAATAAGGGATATTCAGCCACGTTATCTGATGATGAATCAGATGCAAGTAGTGATTCTGATGAAGAAGTTTGTGGTCTTGTTGGATGCATCTCTTATGTCATTATTGAAGATTTTGAAAATCTGAATTTTAGCGTTGTGCATGATGATAACAAAGTTGATGTTATGTTTGTGAATCAAGCACAACCACTTATGACAAGCTCTTTAAAATGTGGGTTGAAGACTCCAAATTCTTGGTTGTACAGAGGGAGAGAATTGAAAATCTGCTTTATGATAATCACATATTAGTATGTAGTATTTTAGGGTTGAAGAAAGAAGTTAAGGCAGTCAAGTCTGATATTGACTCCATGTCAAAATTAGTTTGAATGCTTAACAGTGGGACTAATGATCTTGAAAAGATTCTGTCGTTATGTCAAGCATCTAGGGATAAACGAGATCTTGGCTTCAGCCATGTTCATAAGAAGTCAAGCTCCTATACTGAACCCTCATCTAATAGATCCGCTGTCTGTTAGAAACACATATGTGAATTCTCATTATTCCCAGATGTTAGAATAGATGTTCAAGGCAAAGAAGATTTCACCTTATCCCTCTATCGCCCCGGAAACAAAATTATGTTTGTCATTGCTGTGGAAAGGAAGGTCTCATTGTCAATTTTTCTAAAGATAAATGCTTGGTAACAAATAACGGAAATTCTCTCATCATGTCAGATATGTGCTCTTCTAATAACTGTTATCTTTAGATTCCTAATGTCGTATCCAATATTTGTAATATTATAAGGAATAATGAAGCTACTCTTTGGCATAAGAGACTGGGTCATGTTAGTCTTTGCTCTATTTAAAAGGCTATAGTGGAAGAAGCAATATTAGGAACTCCAAACCTTTCTTCTGACAATGGTACTATTTATGATGACTGTCAAGCTGGAAAAACAAATTAAAGTTGTTCATAAGAAATTTTCTCAACTTACTACTGATACGGTGGTTAAATTGTTTCATATGGATTTGATGGGCCCTATTCAAGTGGAAAGTCTTGGTGGAAAATGATATGTGATTGTTTGTGTTGATGATTATTCCTGTTACACGTGGGTGCATTTCATTCGTGAGAAGTCTAATATTTTTCAGGTTTGTCAAACTTTATGTTTCCAACTCTAGAGAAAGTAAGGGAAGAACATCAAGTAGTCGAAGTGACCATGGTAAAGAGTTTGATAACTCAAAGGTTGCTGAATATTGTGCTTCTGAAGGGATTCATCATGAATTCTTCTCTCCTAATGCCCCTCAATAAAATGGTGTTGTTGAAAAAAAGAACACGGCCTTATAGGAAATGACTCAAACCATGTTGTGTACCAATAAACTTCCTTTACACTTATGGATTGAAACTCTTGATACAACTTCTCATTCATGACATGACTGCTCTTCATCTTGGTTAGATCTGCACAAATTATGAAATATAGAGGGGAAGAAAATAAATGTCAAATATTTTGATCTCTTTGGAAGTTCGTGCTACATTCTAGTTGATAGGGAGTCCTCATTATGAAGATAGTGGTATTAACAAGAAAGCTCTATTTAGTAGAATTCAAAAATATCATCTTACAATTGATATTGTAGGAAGTCTTGAAGTTGGGGTTTCCACTGGAAAAGAAAGAAAGGAAGAAAGAATGAGTTGACTATTTGCAAATGACAGAAACATCTATTACACTTCTCATGTGGAGCAAAAGAATGTAAAAGAGACGTTGAATGACGAGTTCTGGGTAAATGGAATTGTTACTCTCAATAAAGTCGTCTGGTTGCTCAAGGTTATGCACATATTGACGGTGTTGATTTCAATGAAATGTTTACTTTAGTTGCCCAATCAAGGTGTTGATTTCAAGGTTTACACGTTGAATGACGAGTTCTGAATGTTTACTTTAGTTGCCCAATCGGTCTTTTAAAAAAAATTTAGCCGAAGGGGGGAGTTTGTTACTGCAGTTATGTTGGCTAAGTTTTTTTTTTTTTTTAATTATTTATTATTATTATTTTTTTATGCAGCTTGTTGTTACTATTGTGAAGAGTTTCATGGGAGTCTGAACAATCCTTCTCTGGAAAATATTTTTTTCCTTATCTGTTGCAAATTTTTTGACACAACAATCTTGTTCACACGAGGTTTCCGGAGAAATGTGTTTCGTGGAGTTGAACTTGAGTTGGTGTTGATGTTGGAGTTGATTTGATGCGATGTAGTTCGATCTCTAATACTTGATCCTCTGATTCTCTCTCAGTTGGGTGAATATGCTTGACTTGGAGAAGGAAAGCACCGAACGTTCTTAAAGTAGAAGTCTTGGAAGCTTGAAGTAGAAGTCTTGGAATAGTATTTGTGTCTTCAAAGGTCTTCTGTCTTATAGGAGTGCAGCTTCAGGAGTCTTGGAAGCTTGAAGTAGAAGTCTTGGAAGAGTATTTGTGTCTTCAAAGGTCTTCTGCCTTATAGGAATGCAGTTTTAGGAGTCTTGGAAGCTTGAAGTAGAAGTCTTGGAAGAGTATTTGTGTCTTCAAAGGTCTTCTGCCTTATAGGAGTGCAGCTTTAGGAGTCTTGGAAGCTTGAAGTAGAAGTCTTGGAAGAGTATTTGTGTCTTCAAAGGTCTTCTGCCTTATAGGAGTGCAGCTTCAGGAGTTTTGGAAGCTTGAAGTAAAAGTCTTGGAAGAGTATTTGTGTCTTCAAAGGTCCTCTGCATTATAGGAGTGTAGCTTCAGGAATCTTGGAAGCTTGAAGTAGAAGTCTTGGAAGAGTATTTGTATCTTCAAAGGTCTTCTGCCTGATAGGAGTGCAGCTTCAGCTTCAAGAGTATTGGGAGTTCTCTGCTTGTTAGTGAATTCTCTCCAGGTCTTCTGATTATACAAAATGCTGCCTTTACAAATGAAGAGAACTTCTCTATTTATAGACTTCTCAGGTGGGCTTCGTGGGCTTGGTTGGTCCATGGGCTTAACTCTTAGGTCCATTTAGTTGTTTTGGGCTTGATTTGGAATTTGGCTCCAATTCAACTTTTTTTGTAGTTTGGACTTTAAGCCCAAATAGTAATATCAAATTGGATCAATTTAATCTTATCTGATTCATCCGCGTGATGTCATCGAAACTTGTCTTCAATTCAATTCGGGACATGTGTCAACTTCTAATTGGACCCAAAGTCAATAATTTATAAATTCGTCGTTAATTTAGCAAACAACGTGGTGACTTGTGATTTGTTTTTGGATTGTAAATGATCCATTTTCTTTTAAAGAATTGTATCCTTATCAAGATGATATTTAGTGTCTTTGTGGTGGTTTTTAGGGTCACAACTTTCTAAGTTTATCGTGTGGGTTTTGGAAGTGCTTGTATCGTGTCGGACGAATTCGTCTTGTTCCTCAATGTGAGGTTGTGGCTGTTGTTTTTATTCTTCAACGTATGTCATTTATTCATCTTTTTAAGAGTACTTTATGAGTATTGAGGATGTACTTAGACAAGTCTAGAGTTTCACTTTGAGAGGGATTCTCAAGCTTTGATAGTATTGAAAATGTTCTATCTTGTCCCGCTTAATTCGAGATTATTCCTTGATTTTAAGTGTTTATTTGATAATTTTGTAGGTTTCGAACACCTAAAATGTAGAATGAAGTGTTAGGGACAAAATGAAGCTAAAATTGGGCAGAAACGGAGCTCAAATGCATCAACCGAGAAAGAAAATGTCAAAATTTCAAACTTGTCCCTGATGCATGGCGCAGCTTAGGCGCTGCACTCAATGCTTTTTCCCAAGACCCATGTCCTCATGAAGTGCAACTATCATCGCGAACCTTCAAATGTGAATGCGCACATATGTCCATCAGTTTTGTGGTGTCGTGCCAATTTTTATAAAAACACAATTTGACCATCTAGGGTGCTTACATCCAATCCCAGCCGATTTACATATGATTTCTCTCTATTTTCTTCTGGTTTTCTATCCTTCCATGTATCTGAACAATCCCTATTTGATCTTAATGTCAGTTATGAGCTAAGATATTGATAGAGATAACAACCCCAACTATCTCCATAATGGTATGATATTGTCTACTTTGGGCATAAACCTTCATGGCTTTGCTTTTGGTTTCTCCCCAAAAGTCCTCATACCAGTGGAGAAAGTCATCTTTACTTATATACCCATGATTCTCCGTTTATCTAACTAATGTAGGACTTTGGTTGGATTCCCAACAATACTCCCCTCGAACAAAGGACTACCGAGCCTCCCATCAAATAACCATCCACCCATTTAACTTTTATTTAGGCTAACTCATCTTCACCCGAGGATACCGCCTATCCAATAGAGTTTAACCACGGATCACACCATGACTACTTCCAAACTTCTGCTATACATCTTTGTGCAATGCCCGAGGATTTTAGGGGCATGGCTCTGATTACAAAGTTCCACTATACATCTTTGTTAAACACTCCAGGATTTTAGAGGCATGATTCTAATACCACTTGTTGGGAGTTTATAATAAGATATAAATAAAAAGCGGAAACTAAATTATATCTAAATTCCCACTTCCACAGGTTAGACCAAAAAAAAATTAACAATCATAAAAATACTAAAAATAATTAAGAAAAGGGAAAAGAGAATCAACATCGAAAATATTCTGGTTCACCCAAACTCGGGACTACGTCTAGTGTTTTGCAATTGCATGTTCTATTATGATGAAGATTGCAAAGATTCAAAACACCCATACTACAAATCTCTTCCAAATAGCCCAACACGAACTATTTGATTTCCTATACCACAACTCGATATTTTGGAATTAACAATAAAAAAAGAGAAATACCAAATAAAAATTATATATTTTTCCTCCCATTGCCACACCCGGAATGCACTAATTGCTTTTGCTGCACGTCACCTCGATCTTCCATCTTACTATTTGATTTGCAGCCCCCGTTACGCCATAGCTCTCCTATATCCACATAAATATCCATTTAGTAAAAAGTAAATGGGCCAAGCCCAACTTCCAACTTCACGGCAACAAATTTCCCTTTCAATTTTGACTTTGGCCAAAATTCATTAATTATAATTATGTACATATATAGTATTATATATATATATATATATATATATATATATATATTATATATATATATATATATTATATATATATATATCCATTTCATTATGGGTGCTTTTATGGTGTTTTATCTCTACAATCCCAACATTCTCCCACTTAAAGACAAAACAACGATTTTGCCTCCCACTACAACAAAAAAACTCACCATCTTGGCAAACTCTAGGACTCAACTCCCACTACAACTATTATATCTGATCTTCTTGGCAAACTCCAAAGTTCAACATAAAACCTGTAAAATCAGCAAAGTAACAAAACGGAAACCATCAGAAAAATAATTGTAGCTCATCTGTTCTTGCCCCGAGGTATAAGAAAGCTACGTAGAACTGTCCCCCAAACATAAAAGACAGTCACGTACTCCCACTTTGGTTATGTGGTACCAACTGACATCTTCTTCAATCCCGAATACCTGTTCTTGAAGAAGACACATTCTGCAAATGGGCCTTCCTTCAAGCCTGCTGTCAAATTGGAAACTTTATCCTTGACCTCAGCAACTGCTTTGGTATTCCAATTTGATGCCCTTATTTGCTCCTGCAACTTCATCAATTCATTCGATTGTCTGACAATTGAGAATTCATGATAGCCATCAACTCCCTCCCTTGGACTTCCCAATTGCTTTTGAACCGATGAACCTTGATTTAACTTATCAACATTGGCTATCATTGCTACTGGCTCAATTGTACCTCTACACCTATCATTTACAACTTTAACTGGCATCCACTGTCTCTCTGATCCTTTGGCAACACTAAATCAGTATATGTACAGTGTAGAATTTCTGTGGCCAACTGCCACTACCTGGGATCCCAACATGAGTTTACGATGGCGACTGCCAAACTCACACCTGTAACCCTCATCATCCAATTTGCCAATAGAGATGGGATTTATTTCATCTTAGACACAAACCTGACATCTCATAGTACTAACTTTTCTCCAAACTCTGTCTTCAAATTAATGTTCCCAATCCCAACGATCTTGGAAACTTTTTCATTCCTTATCCTCACTAGACCATGATGTCCTGATGTGAAAGATGTGAATAGATTCCTATCTGAAGCTATGTGTACTGAAGTTGCATTATCAATTGTCCATTCAGATGAGTGATTACTACTTTGTGTATAACTCTCAACACAGGCATAGACATCACTAATTATTTCTTCATTAATTTCGACCAGGTTTATCGTTACTTCTTCAGGTTCAACCAAATTTACCTTTACCTCTTCTTTTTTTTTTTTTGTGCTATCTCCTTATTCCTATTCTTCCACTTTTTATTACTGCTACTCGATCATTTGCATATTTCGGTCTTTCCTTTAATGCTTTATGAAATTTCTTGTAAGTCAAGAAATGTTTAACTTGCATCTTCCAATACCTAAAATTTTCCCCATCAAATTTCATGATTCCATAGGGACAATAACCCTCCAATATCTCCACAATGGTATGATATTGTCCACTTTGAGCATAAACCCTCATGACTTTACTTTTGGTTTCACCCCAAAAGGCCTCATACCAATGGAGATAGTCATCCTCACTTATATACCTATGATCCTCCTTTTATCTAACCAATGTGGGACTTTGATTGCATTCCTAATAAGTATCTCATTCTAGCTTAGGTTTTAGAATTTTTCTCCCTATTCATGTACTTGTGAATGTTTGAACCGAATTTAATTGTATTTGTTGGATGATTTAGTATACTATGATCATATTATTGTATGATTATTGCTTTAGATTAATGTATAATACATCACATATAATTTGGTGGGATTGATGTCCTAAATCTCCTGGTAGTCTCGTAGTTTGTAAATATTTTGTAAACATATATTATTAATAAAATAAGTGTTATTTTATAAGCTTTTACTCAATCCAAGACGAAATTCACTCATTCCCTAAAGCAGGGGTAAGTAGATACATTGCTCCCTTAAGGGCTGATTCTAGGTCTTGAACATAGTGGTCACACCCTCTCTTGGGAAGAGATACTTAGTAGGACTATGACTTATTGTTCATTAGAGAAATCAGTGGTACTTAAGGAATTATATGTAACTACAAAAGTAAAATAGTAAATTGGCCCAGCTGTACTTACGAGCAATTTGTGAAGGGTCATCACATTGTTGATTGGTTATATGGACACAAAAATATATCTAGTGCGAAGAGTGTAGCTGTCAGTCTTTAGTAGAGTGATCAACAATTAACGGATGGTGGATCTCATGATTAAAGAGTTTAGTCAATTTTTCACCTATTGTTAGAGCTTCAAACTACGGTCCATAAGGTCCCCTTGGTAGCTCAATGGTTTCAAGCTGAGAATCAGATTTTGGGTTAGTTTGAAGTGTTCAAATTAACAAGAGGAAATTTGAATATATGATATAATTAAATTGATTCAATTATAAGTGATATAATTGATAGGATGTATTTGATACATAATAATTGGAGGAATTAATATAAATATGATTTATATTAAATACCATAAAATAGAAAAAGAACTATGGTTTATATGTTTCATATGATGAAATATTAAAATTATAGGTTATAAATATAATATGATAAGTTGGTTATTATATTTATTTATAATATATTAATTATATGATAATTAATTATTCTTTTTCTTTAATAACTAACTTGAGTGGGAGGTTATGCACGGTTATGGTAGCCGTGGGATAAAAAGGAAAATGGTTTTCCAAAATCAGAAGTTGATGATTCATTGAATCAGTCTCACAAAAAGAAAGACTATTGAGTAAAAGAGTTTTACTAAACGGTAGCATCTTACATACTGTTGATGATTCATTGAATCAGTCTCACAAAAATAAAGACTATCGAGTAAAAGAGTTTTACTAAACGGTAGCATCTTACATACTAAACGATCAAGTATCGAGTTTACTATACGATAGTTACTTGTTGTTACATGATCGAGTAGCAAGTCTATACGATAGGCTTCTTCTTACTACACGATCGAGTATCAAGTCTATACGATAGACTTCTTCCTTCTCCTACTTACTCGATCGTCTACTCGATTGTTTACCTCTTTCATTCCTCTATCCAAAGTCACATAGAGCCCACAACTCTTGGATTCTCATATTGAGAAAAGTTAACTCTTGTGGTGGTGTTCTTGTATCGTTTGAGGATCGAGGGTTCTTTAGTTCGTGCTCTTGGTTGTTCTGATCATTGCGTTCGAGTTCACGCTGTTGAATGAGTTGCTCAATGATCGAGGGATACTTGAAGAAAGAGTTCTTCAAAGGTTTGCATACTCTATCCCTTGTTTAATTAAAGAAGCATGTTGTAATTTACTCGTGCATAATCTCTTCTTTTAGATTGTAATTGTTTGTGTTCTTTCTCAATGAAATTTGGAACTGTCCGTTTCAGCTCACTGGATCTCTATTTAGAGTTCCTTTATAATTTTATGTTAATATGCAAGAATCGATAGGTTAGGTTAGCTTGTGGGTCGATAACGATAATCATTAATCTAATCAACTTAGGATTTAATCGAATCAATATTTAATTAGGCGCTTGAAAATTGAATATTCAACTTAACTTTGCCTTAGATCTTAATGCAATTGGGACAATTTGGATTCACATGTTTTTCATCAATTCACTTTGGACTAATTAGTTAATTAGGAAGATTAATTAGCTTTCTAATTAATTTGGTTAAGTATAAACAATATTAAATCAGGTTATGAGAATACAATTATTGAGTTTATTGAATAGGGAAATTCTGCAATAACCCAAGCTAGGTATTTTTTTATAGATTATCACAACATTCATTTTGCTCCATTTATTTTATTGCAATTTAATTTTCTTGCAATCAACTTGTTGGTTGAAAACAGGATCATTAAGCATTCTAATTCCTCAATTTTAACATCAAAATAAGAATGTTCATGGGGTATCAAGAGAGTTTCATTACAAACCTTTGAAGATCCTCTTCAAACACGAATTTGAGCTGCAATCTTCTCCAATTGAAGTCGTGGACCACTACTACAACTTCCCTACTATTCAGATTGAGTTTTGGGACTCAAAATAAGCTTGAACTTAGGGAAATTGGAGGAGAGGTTTTCTGGTTTTTCAGAAACAAGATTAAATAAATTCTTAATTAAACTAGATACTTGATTAATTGAGTTTGATAGTATCCATAAAACTAACATCTACATTAAGTCTAGGGGATTTCACTCAAAAATATTGACTTTGATATCCTACGTTACTAATCGATTTCATTCTTGAATTAAGTCAATCAACAATGTTGTAAACTGTTCTAAACAACTGCCAATCTACGCACAAGATTAACACATGATTATAATGTCACATATCATATATTATTATCTAGCCTAACAATGTTCTAAACAAAGTGAATCGATTCCACGATGAAGGAAGAAGATGAATGGATTGAAAATCCCCTAAATTAGTGAGACGTATCATTTGGGAAAGAAGATGAACTGTTGCATTTGGAAAGAAGCACTGAGCCATGGTGATTTTGGAGCGAAAACTGAAGATCAACCGTTTGGTGATTTTGGATTTTTAGTTTATTTGGTGAAGAAGCTGAAGAGTTGCATTTGGGATTTTCGTTTCATCTAAAATCAATGAAGCTAAAGATTTGACATTTGAATCAGTGATCCTTTTCGATTGGGTTGTTGGGCTGAGCTATATAATTGAAGAAGCTTAAGATCGTGGGCTATTAGATTGAGCTTTTCGGTCTTTTCAAATATCTAACTCTAATTTTATATCAAATCTACTATATTTGCAGAGCTAACAAGAGAAATAATATTTTTTTTAGGTTTGATTTTGGAAAACAGCAAGATATTTTTAGGTTATGCAAAACAAATTTGAATTTAATTAATTATTAATTATTAGATTACAAAAATACTCTAAATAATATATACAATTAATTTATTCCAAAAATACATATTTTTTAAAATCATAACCGTCTAGATTTTATTGATATATAAAATAGATTTTATTAAAAGATAGTAAGATATAGTCCAACCACATAATAAACTAAAATGTGATATAAACATTTCAAAATAAAAGACCGGTCTAATAACCCAACAAAATTTCTGACTATTGGTATAATGAAAGAACTAATTACACTACAATTCTTCAAGCTTCAAACACAAGAATCTCATTCAAACTCCAAAGTTGGAAAGACTCTCAATTGCAAATTAATATTGGTTGGAAGAAAAAATTAATTATAGTGTAGTTCTTCTCCATAATTTTCTTTTTTCTTTTGAAAAGGAAAAGTCTTAAAAAATCTGAAATAATAAGATCATAGATAAACCAATAGTATAATACAAAGGATGCGACATTGCAAAATTTAAACAAAATTATGTGTATTTTGAATGATATTTTGAATATAAGGATGGTCCATGGCAGTATTAGCATTGGTTAGGACGTTTATAAAGATGGGACGATATAGAATCTGAAGTTAGGATCCTCAGTTAACTCCTAAACCTCCATTTTCAATTGAATTCTTCTTCAATCAAGCTTCACTATTCTTCAAGAAGTTGTTTAAGAGAAAATTGACGGTGCTCTCTACAAGGTGGTTGAAAGGATAGTAAGATGAAAAAAAGTTAAACGATAAAACAACAAAAGGTTATGGATGCTTATTTGGAAAAAATTGAAAAAATAACAAATATTTGAATTGATTTAGATAAATAAAATACAAAAAAAGGTTATGAATTTTTATTTAAAATCGATCGGAAAAAAACAACAAAAAAATATGAAAATCAATTTGAAAAATATCAAAATTTCAATTAAAAATAGGCGTTTAAAGAGTTCAAACTAAAATAGATATTGAAAAACCAAACAAATAAGATAGCTATAAAATATTAAAACTAGAAAAAGACATACGTTAAAAGAAGGAAAAATGAAAAAAATAATTAGATAATTTGAGATTACTTAATATTTGAAAATAAGCTCTCTAAAATTTACAAAAGAAAAAAAATGTGGATCAAAGGAAATAATTAGATAAATTCATATATGAAGATCAAAATTTAAGATACAAACTAACAGAATCCCAATTTTTTTGTAAGTTGGATTCTATTTATTATCAAATCTACGACCAATCAATTTGCTATAATTCAAAACAATTCCGTATTTTGTTATCTTCCCAAATGAAAATGTAACTAGTGCTATAGATCTGAATATTCCATATTTATTTTTATCCTTGTACTACACTTGCTAATATTTAGGACATGGTTGCTATTTATGCAACCAATCCTTTAAAATAAGGGATCCAATATTTTTTTTTTTTAAAATATCAGTTCATTATAGATATTATAAAAAATAGATGTAAATTAGATGGACATATTTAGTGTCCATTGACCATGCCCCCATTTTCTAAAGTATTATCCATATATTCTATAGATACTCATTCTAAGTGTCCATGTAATTCATCTTCTACTTGCCAAATTCTGATATTTTATGGATTTTGGAAGATATAATAAATTCCAAATACAAAAAATGATAGTACTTTTAGAACTTTTTAGTATAAAGTGTAAATATTTTTAAATACTTTTTTATAAGTAAAAGGACCGCTTAATCTTATTGATTCATTGAATATATATTTAGGAAATTTGTTTTTGAAATTGTTTTTGGATTCTCTTGTCTTCTAAATAGTGGAAATTATGATTTTTTTTCATACTTCTAGGGTATCCAAATTTTGAATTTGAAAATTTAAATTGTAGAACTACATTTTAAAAAAGTTATATTTTTTTACAAAATATAATATTTTATATTATATAAATTCATTTTTTGAAACTTTTTGCTATAAAGTGTCAATATTTTCAGGATTTTTCAATGTATAATAATTTCCTTAAGATTTGAAGGGGCACTTGCAAGAATAGTAAAAAAAAAAAAAAAAAAAACATTTTTAAACTTATAATTGAATAATGGTTTTTTAAAATTTATAAATATAGCAAAAATAAAAAAAAAACATAAAAGCATATTTCTGTTTTTATTATTCCAAATTTACTCTTATTAATGTATCAACTTATAATGTACTTTATATATGGTATATCCGTCATCTAATATATCAAAGATAAAGTATATAAGTTATACAATAGATATATTAAATGTATCATTCATAAACCATATTTATCCGTCAAGAAATGCTTGTTCATTTACTATTATTCGTCTTACTTAATTTCAATTTGTATTCGTCTATTATAGAATACTATTTTTTTAATAAATTATAATCAACTTATAATGGTTCAGTCTGTTATATGTTAGTAATCATTTTGAATGAATGTTGATAAGCTATTGGTATACACCAATATTACACTTGAAATTTAATTTTGAACATGGGTCGATAAATAATTGATATTCTTGAACAAATGCATAATAATATACTAATGATATACCAATGTTTTATACTTGATATGAATTATGAGTTAATGTTGACATAATACTAATACACTAATGTTATACTTAAAATTTTATTTAAAAGAAATGTTCATATATTACTGATATACTAATGATATACTTGAAATTAGTTTTTTTATGAGCATTGATACAATATAGATATACTAATTTATACATTAGATGAAATTTGAATAAGCATTTAACTATAACTACTAATCCACTAATAATATATATATTTGATATTGAATTTTGAATGAGTATTGATATACTAATACACCAATAAAATACTGATATACTATTCATACACTAAAAATGTACATGAAATTAATTTTCAATTACTATTAACATACTATTGATGCATCTATGTTATAATTTAAATATAACTTATAAAAAAAATTGAAAAGAATAGTATGATTTACATTTGATATATCACTTGATAAAATTAATGCATTTAACATATACCATCAACATCAAATTTGAACTAATAAAATGAAAAAAATAACTGTATATCAATATGAAAAATGATTAAAAAAATAATATTTATCATAATCAAGCAAACAATGTTAACGATAACACAATGTATATTAGACACTTTTATAAATTATATTATGTAAATAAAGCATATCAATTAATTGATCTACCAAATAAATTATAATATACATATTAGTTAACTGATATGCCAAAATATAAAGTATATCAGATACACTTGCTGATATATAAATAAGGGTAAAATCGTGAAAAGAAAAAAAAAACACTGAGAATTTGGTTTAAATTTTTTTTTGCCACATTTGCAATTTTAGAAAACCATTATTATATTTGCAAATACTCTTATATTTTTTTCTACCCATTTTAATTTCCAAAAGATTAATTAAGTGAATCTAAAACATAAAATAAGAATCAACTTACTAAATACATGTGTTTAATTAATTATTATAATTTAAACTTGTCATTTTCGCCAGATTGATTTTGTGTCTTCATAAATGTTAGACTTTAGTGGACCACACATTAATACTAGTGGACCCTATTATTTTTTTAAAAACATGTTAACATGACACGCAATAAAATTTTCATACTCTCGTAATATAGAAAATTTCCAAATTCAAAGGAGCGGCTAGAGAAAACTTTTTAATTTAGTAAAATGCTAGATAATGAACTAACTTTAATTTAGTATCCTAATTTGTAACTAATGAGATGATATCCTCTAAAGAAGATCTTGATTTTTGGCCATATCTTTAAAGATTATGCTACTGCATTCAATCTAAATGGACCACAAAATATGTCCTATAATGTTACTCCTAAGAACATTTTTCATTTAGATGATAATGAATTCAATTCTAATTCATTCTCTCCTTGATTCAATAAGTGAATCTAAAACATAAAATTAAATAGAATCAAACTTGCATACTAACAATGACTTTAATTACTATAATTTGAACTCATTATTATTCATGATTTTTAATACAAGAAACATATAAAATTTAACCTAACTTGTTTCAAAGCCAAACACACATATGAAGGGCCAAAACAATGACATAGGAGCAATCATTACAGAACAGGCAAAACCTTATCAACATTAATTTTTAACAAGAAACAGCTGGGGTTTGCAAATAACAAGAAAAATACAGACCATTGATTTGAACAAAGGATTTTGGTTTGGCCTACAAGAATCCTTTGATTCAGCCTTTTGGCAATGGTGTGAACTATACATGTAGGTCACCCCCTTCCTTTAGGTTTTCAATTTTTTCCCTAAAAAGAAATACAAGTCATCAATGGGACCAATTTGCCAGCACTATACCAACCAAGCTATTATTCTCACACACCTTTTCATTACAAGCCTAAAAAAGCTACCCATTATTATTTTGATTTAACCCCTAATTAATTAAGCTTTGCTTTAGTGGTTAAATAATATGATTTAGGCCCAACCCACCTAAACCTGTCGCAATTAACAATAACATCACTAAGCTAAAGCTCATGCAGACCAACCCACCCTTTTTTACTAAGAATTAAAGTGATGTATAATTCAATGTACAAACATGATATGTATGGGTTAATTAAACAACAATGAGCCACTCTTTGTCTCGTATAACAATGGTATGATATATTCTACTTTTGAATCTACCTAAATCGATATGATCACTAATTTGCTTTAATTTGTTTTCATTCAATGCATCACATATCCATTGATTAGATATCATATTGTTCTTATTTATATACCATTGATCTAGCTATATAACAACACTTTTAAAAAACATGAATGGAAATTCATCTAGACAAATATCCAAACAAGATAGATATAATCTTCCTAACCAAATAAAGTTAAACAACAAGAAAGTAAATAAAGACAGGAATAAGAGAAACGAACACTAGAATTATAATAGTTTGTATCCAACTCAGGACTATGTCCATCTTATGGTAACTGACAATTCTAATATGATATGAAAATTAAAATTAAACCCTTCTCTCATAGATGCAACAACAAAAATTGTGGCTACTTTGACTTCTAAGCAATACTACAACATGGCCACTCAAGATGGGTACACAAAATAACTCATCATCAAACCTAATCAATTACAACACGTTTTTGTTTTTCTCATGCGGAAAAAGCCCTACAAGGATACAATGTTTTTATAAAAGGTTGATGTGACATTTACTTGTACTACAAACTTTATAATACCCATAGCCCTAAATCTAAAGCTCTAAATTTTAGGGTTCGTTTTACATATTTATCGAAAAATTTCATTCGTAAATATTATAGCACTTGCATCGTTAAGTGCACCCATCAAATATTGAAAATGTGATTTAGAATGGGATAACGTCTCAATGTTACCAACTTTGTAAGGCTCTTTCATGATGCTCTTCCTCATGTTCATTGACTATAAACTTTGTAAGGTTCCAAAAACTTAACACATTAGCTAGGTTATAATTCTCGACTAATAGTTTGTCTAATTTGCTCAAAGCCACTGAGACACCAACTAATTAATTAATTTGTATGTTTTTCCGCTTGTTTATTATCTTTCACAAACTAAGTAAATAAAAAAAGAATTTTGAAAGTACTGATTAGTGGGGTTACATATATAATGGACTCTGAATTTCAAAAAATAATAAATAAAAAAATAACTAACTTACGTTGAGGTGGAGACTAGCTTCCTTTTTTTTCCTTTCAAATGTCTATATAGTAGCATTAACAAGATATTAATTTAATCTCCGTTTGGTAATCATTTGATTTTTTGTTTTTGTTTTTTAACATTAAGCTTATTTCATCTACATTTCTTACAATGATTTGCATCTTTCTTAAGTACAACAGTTGAATTCTTATCCAAATCTTAAAAAAAAAAAAAAAAAAAAAAAATCAAAGCTATTTTTTAGTTCTCAAATTTTGGTTTGGTTTTTTTAACTATTGGTGAAGAGTAGGTAATAAAAAAAGAAATTTGGATGTAGAACTCGTGTTCATAGATTTAATTTTAAAAAAATAATAAAAAAGTAAAATGATTACCAAATGGGACTTTAGTGTTTATATTGATAGATCAATTTGTAATTAAGTATTTTTGTTATTATTATTTTGATTTATTTGTTGTACAGTTACAATTGAAACAGAACATGTTGTGGTTTAAAATGATTGATTTGTCTGATTAAACCTACTCAAACCAATGACATCCAACCAACTTAATTAATTAATTTAATTATCAAATTGTTTAGACAAAAACCACTGTGTGGGTTTATGTTTCCTATTTATTAGCTGAGGGGTTATTAGAACTAACCTACTGATGATGGAATGTGTGATCTCCTGTGTGTATATGTTTAACATAATATGTTATTTGTGTGTATATATTATCTTTGTTTAAAATTAAAGTGTAGCAAAAGTTTGATCATGGCTGGCTCAAGATATATATATATAGTTGTAGGATTCACAGAGAGATATCTTTAAGACCCATTTTAAATCCAAAGAAGTCTACTAATGGAAATTATTGGTTTGATGTAATGCATAAGCATACTATTTTGTTTCGATGAAGGTATTAAACACAAGAAATATGATTTTAAAGATCAATCTAGACATAGTTTAGTGGATAAAATATTATTATCATTATAAGTGTGACTTCTATTATGTAATTGTTGAATTTGATGGAAAAGTAGTATACCCTAAAAGATTAAAGTCGAGGGTGATAAAAGAATAATTCTCATACATATGATACTTTTTAATTAACATTCTAATATTTAAATTATGATACATCTACTATTACTTTGAATTGTAAAATTCTTCTCTAGCCTTTCTCAAGGTGCTTTTCTTTTTCCTCTCAATAAAGGGTGGCACCATCCATCCTTCTAGTTTTCTTTTAATGCTATGAACTATGTCTCCTCTACTTTTTGTTGTAACCCTTTAGTTTATGTTTTAATTGATTTTTCTTGCTTTCTATGAGCTTTTCTCTAACTCCCTTCTTGTACTTCATCCTTTGAAGTAATGATATTCTTTTTCTTGGTTTGGGACATGATGAGAGTGTTATAGATGTGTTTACTGTGTTGAGATGTCCGGATGCACCTACTGATTCATCTTCTCTATTAGTTTCTTATTAAAAAAAAAAATTTCAACCTCATAATTTCATTTAAAGATAGCCTCTAAATTTGGTACCGTTTGGAATTTCAACCAAAAACCAGAAGTTAATAAGCTCCAATTGTACCATCTCTAATAGTACACTCTCTCAATTTTAAAGCCTAGCTAGTTCAATGGTAAATTTTTTCCCCTACATCTACGACCCATAGTATAACTAACATGCATTAATATCATACTTTCATAAAGAAAGAAGATATCTAATAAATGTAGCCATTAGATCCACGTCAATTTAAATATAGTTGAGTAGAAAAGATGCATTATGTTGAACCAAAATTATCAATCTAAGCTTTTTTCTTCGCTTAAGTATGTTCAACAGTTGGTAGGAGATCGAACCAATTGAAATTTGGAATGACAGTTTGTGTCTTTCCTATTCAACTATGTTCAAATTGACGTCCATCTAAAGTATGAAGTGCTTAGACATTGCTTCTTGATTATAAGTGATAGATTTGAATCCTCATTTCTCATCTCTATTCTAATATTTAAAAAATAAACACTTTAAGAAATTAATGGTAGGATATTAATTGGCGAAAAGGAAAATTATTGTCAACAGTACATCATAAATTGATCAAATTACTAATAATTAACAACAAACCATTAAACTTGCTGGAGTCGAATTTTGATTACTTATTTATACATCTTTCGTAATGAATATATATTATTACAAATAATTATATTATCCATAACCATGTTAAATTATTCATTTTACTTTACTAATCATGATTGTTTTGTCACGTTTATTGAATTATATTCCAAATAAAACAAACCCCACTAATTACTCTTGAATAAAAAATAATAACGCACTAATTGACATTGAAAAGCTAATTCAAGCATAGTTATTGTCTTATTTGAGTTCAATCTCTCACATAAAATTGTTGTACTGAAAAAACAATTTCCAATACATTTGTCAAATACTTTTTTTATTTATTTATTTTTTACAAAGAGAAGATTAGAAGATATATTGAAACATCTCAACTAGGTAAAATTAAAAATTTGAAATTCTTAAATTAAAGTACGTCTTCAAGTAGTATGTGGAGTTACATGTATAAATTATATCTATATCCATTTTGTTTCAACGAGAACCCTATCTTAAAAGATGAAACTGTCCAAAATAAAGTGGATATTTATTTGGTTGAGATATTTAGTTGCACCTCCCGATCCCTCTCATATTTCTTATTAAAAAAACTAAAATGAATTAATAGCATGTACTATCTCCCTTAAATTTTGATAATTCAAATCTCCTACCCCATTCTTTTTTCTTTTTTCTTTTTTTCTTTTTTTTTTTTGAAATCTAACTTTCTGCTCATTCATTCAAGCCAAAATTTTCCAAGAAAAAATAACATAAAATTAGAGAGAAACCTTCCATAAGTAAAAAAGGAAAAAAATGACAACTGCATAGCATTTTTGAACAGTGAATAGACCACCCAACTAGACATCTTATCAACCACAACAACAAAAAAAGAAGGCCCAAATCACATAAATATCAATCTCTCTCTCTATATATATAACACTTCACATTCATAGGGATCATATCATCATATATATATATATATATAAATTATTAAACAAGCCAACATTAGGGTTTCAAAGTTTCTTAATTGTGTTCTTGGTGTGCCATTTTATCTCCTCTTGGTGTAGAAAAGCTGAAAAGATCAGATCCAGCCACAAAGGCAATATCATGAGTAGAGGTGGAAGCTATGGTGGTGGAAGAAGCTCCTTAGGCTATCTTTTTGGTAAGGATGATCAACCTAGAAAGCCTCAAGTTTCCAAAGTTGTTCTTCCACCTCCTTATGGAATTGATCTCAACCCTGATGATAATAACAATAATAATCCTTCTCCCTCTCCAAAACAACTTGTTTCCAACAATTATCCTCGAGCTCATGGCCAAAACTCCGGCAACTTCATAACGGTAACCGTTCTTCAATCGACTTGATTTTAAATCTGGATTATATGGATTTCAAATGAATTTTGTCATTAATTACTCTTAGCGTTGTAAATTTTATATTATAAAACCTTTTGAATTTCTAAGATGAAATATATGATTTAAAACCATTTCTTAAACTTTTGAACCAGGATCGTCCATCAACCAAGGTGAAATCTGCTCCAGGTGGTGATTCGTCACTAGGGTATCTGTTTGGAGATAAGTGAAATATATGAATGGCTATGTAGATCTTCTGATTTACTCTCTCTAGCTGACTATATTGGAAAGGAAATTATAAAGGGTATGCTTTAGTATGGGTGGTTTTCCTAAATAAATGTGTGCAATTATTATGTGTAGTATTTGAAGGAACATAGCTTGAGAATTTGTGTAGCCTCTATAAGTGTATAGTTTGATGTAGTTTGTATTTGTGTTATATAGTGATCTATTTGTTCAACCAATCTGATGCTTCAACTATCTATGTATTGAATAGCATCATGATGATTGTAGTTTTATTATGTCTATTGTCAAAATGTGAGGACCAATACATGAAATTGCACTTTTTTATTTGATTTGGGTGTTTCAATTCATTGTGTTTGTGGTTGCTTTAAAAGGAGTTGAATGATATTAGCTATATATATTACCAAAATTCTATGTTTTGCCTTTTTTTTTCTTTGTTTTGTTTAATGCAATTTGTAAAGAAAATGGTAAGACATTTAGCTGCACCCTGTTATATACTATGCAAAGCCTTATAACAAGGCAGCTAAGATAATTGAAGAGGGAATCTAAAAGGAGTATACATTGATTTTCTAGTTAGTTTTTCTCTTCTTACATATGTTTTAAAAGATTTAGATTACATATATATATACTCCATGTTTTGCTATTTCTCTACATATAAAAGTTATGAGTTTAGAATGTTTTTGCATGATAGATTTTGTTTGACCTGTTGTGGGTTATCTCTGAGAAAATGGTTTGGATATTAGTTCATAAATGTGATTGAAACATTGACCCTTAATAATTTTAACATATAAGAGTAATTTGTGTAGTTTAAGATTGAGCAATTTAGATTTGGATGTATGTGGACCGGGGAGTGATGAGGACGCTATGGATGTGTCAACGAAGTTAAGATATCAATGTGCGTCTACCGATCTCTCAACCTTTAATACTTTTAGGGAAAAAATGTGTGTACCATGCATAGATTTAAATTGGAGTAATTAAAAGATTGATAATGCATATTTCAAAATCTTGATTTTGTGTTTAGTTTATTGGTTTAGATTTATATAAGAGTTATACTATTATGTGCTTGAATGTTGATTTTAATTAGAAGCTTTGAGATTAAGCAAACTTCCATGTTGAGCATGGGCTTGACTTCCTAATTATATATATATGAACTCGCATATAAAGAAAAAAAAAAGGCAATCTTTTCCTGCAATGCATTAAAGATGTTGAGTATAATGTTTCTTTAATTTAGTGAAGAATATATATAGGCAGCTCCTTTAGTTGACATTGTATGGTGTTATGTGAACAACAGACATTATTCTAATTATAATTCTATTGGCTTAGCATGTAAGAATTTTAAATAATATTGAAGATTCTCTCATTATGTAGTTAGATGTATATATGATAGTGTCAATATATATATATTAAGATAGTTCTAACCTTCCATATTTTATGGCATGTGAGGTGGGAAAATCAAACCTCTAACGTCGAAATTGATAGTATAAATACTATGTCAATTGAACTATGTTTATTTTGAGATGGATAATGTTGTCCGGCTCCTTTTGAGAAGCCTGTAATGTTTAAAGTTTAGTGATTCCATTATTTAACATGGGTTTGATTGTAAAATTAGAGCTAAATTACAAGTTTAATTTTCAAACATTGATATTTGTATTCATTTCATCTTCAAACTTTTGAAATTGTCTAATAGTTCATTAAACACTTAAATTTGTACTTAATAAATACTTAAACTTTAAAATATCTAAAAGACTGAATTTTTAATTTTGTGTCTAATAAGTCTTCTACCATATTCTAAATTTTGGAAAATTAATGATATACAATATATATAATTTGAACTTTATGTAAAATGAAGCAAACTTTCAAGGGTGTGTCTAGTAAAGTCGAAAACTTTAAATTATTAAATAGGTCAAAAGACCTATTAGAGAAAAAATAGAAAATTCTAGAATCTATATATTGGACACAATTAAAAGTTCACAAACGTGTTAGACATTTTTAAGAACTTAGATACAAAATAAATGTATACAAACTTCAAAATTTGGTGGTGAAATTTGTCATTTAAACTAAAATAATTAGTTAATGAAACATATATATCAAGAATATTGAAGTATGATTTTAACTACAACTATGGCCATGTTTACTCCAATGTAGTAAATCAATGGTAATCTAAAAAGTTGGACACATTTAATTACGTTTCGTTGGAGAGTTTGTTTCTACAGTATGTTTGGCTGATTTTACTACGAGCAAAATTTGAATAGTTTGATTTTATAACATGTTCCATGTCCTGTTGATTCTGCCTAGAGATTGATTTCTTAAATGGCTACATATTTGCTTGGTGATTTCTTGTTCTCTGTGTCATTTCTTGTAAAAAATGCTAGGATTTGTCAGGGACATTGTAACGTGACAGATAGAAAATTCTGTAGAATATTTTTCCTTATCTAATAAGATGTTTATGCAGATTTTGTGGCCTTCTGTATTTTTTTCTTATAGAGATGATTTGTTCCTTCCTTGAAGATCTTTCCAAACTTAATTGTATATATAGATGTGTATAAGAGACAGAACCACAAGTGTGTCACCTTAGGATTGTGGAAGTTTGTTGTTGTAGATCTTGAGGTATTATTATAGATCATCCTGCAGTGCGATCCATTACTTGAGAAGGAATTCTCAAACTTAAGAGGAGCCTAAGTTCTTCAAGTGGGGTGATATTCATTTGAAAGTGGAAAAATAGAAGTTGAGAGAGAGTCTCACACTTAAGGGGGAGCTTAAGTGATTGTTTACTAACATTTTATACTTAGGGGGAGTCTAAATACGTGAAAGATGAGAGGATATCTCACACTTAGGAGGAACCTAAGTTTCATTGACAGGGTGTCTCACACTTAAGAGGAGCCTAAGTGATCATTCAAGAAATTAAACTATTCATGTGTCATTGTAATCATCGTATCTTTACAGTGTCATAATTGCTTTACATTATATTAGTGTGAAAATATCTTTTCATGGGCACACTGTCCCTTAAATGTAGGTGGTATTTCACCAATCTGAGTTACCAAACCTTGTGTTCTGTTTTATTTTTAGTTTTCTACGTTTATTCTTGATGTTTTAGGAATTGTTGTAACATCGTGTGAAACAAGTTATATTGTGTGTTAGATAATTTTTGTTTCACATTTGATGTTGTTTACTTTATGTTTCATACATGTACCGATAGTTGAGGCCCACTTCCAAATCTATAATCAAAACACGTAAAGTGATTGACAAGTGGTATATGCTCAAGCTAATTGTGTTTGAAAATTATACTAATTTGTTATCATTACCATTATTCTTACTTTTACAGCATGAGAACTATGAATTTGTCTCATTTATTATCACAATTATTGTTACATTACCATTATCGTTATCATTTGACCCTAAATAGTAATGGTAACAATAAATGTGACAGATTCATAATTTTAAGTAAATGTAATCAAAAGCAATTCACTTACGTTTGTGATTTTAGTCCATTATAATTTATCAATCCACGAAATCTCATCACGATTACACCAATTTTTAGAGATGAATAAATGTGACATAAGTTTAATATAGGACTCGTTGTCGGTGAATGAAATGGGATAGAAAAACTGTTCATAGGGTCGTGTATAAAGTTTATTATTGAATATATTAAAAATAATAATAATAGGAGACTCAATAACTCAATAACTTAAAAATAATAATAATAGAATTCCAAAATTGTAGTAATGATTATTATATTTAGCAAAGTGGTGAATTGACAACTGAAGTACTCTATTTGTCTTCTTTAATTTCTTGATAACTTACATACGACACACATTTCAAAAATAAAAAAAGAGCAGCATTCACATTTTTAAAATTCATATGCAAATGACAAATGGCTTATAAGTCTACGCCTTAAAACCCATAATAAAATTTAGGATAAATTACAAATTTAATCATTCAACTTTTGAGATGATTATCTATTTCGTTTTTTAATTTTTAAATTTATGAATTTAGTCTATAAATTTTTATATTACTTTTAAATATGCATAGATCTATTAGATACAACATTTATATATCTAATAGGTCGTCAATTAATTTTTAAAAAATATTGAATTTTTCACCAATT
This sequence comes from Benincasa hispida, assembly GCF_009727055.1. Taxonomy (NCBI): domain Eukaryota; kingdom Viridiplantae; phylum Streptophyta; class Magnoliopsida; order Cucurbitales; family Cucurbitaceae; genus Benincasa; species Benincasa hispida. The sequence continues at coordinate 57,296,215 of NC_052349.1, forward strand.
TTATTAGACATAAAATTAAAAGTTAAGAGGATTATTTGATAGATTAACTTACATTGTTTTTCAAAATAAAGATTTTTAACTTTTCTCAAACTTTTTGATTATATTCTCTTTTTCCTCTTTCTGTTCTTTTTCTTCTTCCTTCGATAATGTGCGATGGTTGGTGTGACTGTAAATACGAAATGTCAAACAAATTGATTTTGTTGTGTCATGAAATGATCACCGCCTTGAAAGTAATTATGTGACTATCTTATTGGTGCTAATCATCTAAGTCGATTGTTCCTCAAGGTTAACAAAAACATTAGGCACTGGTTGGAATTGAGCTGGAATGAATAAAAAAAAAAAAAAAAAAAACTTTACTTAGGGAGAATCAGAGAGATAGAAAATGGAGAGAAGAAAAATTCATATTTTTACCAAATTTAATAACTGGATTTATATATATATGGCATTCATTATATTGGTAACAGTAAAAAAGTTTTGTAATGATCAAATGGTTTCAAAACATTGAATTTGTAACGGTCAAATAGTTTTAAAACATTAGATTTATATCGTTATAATATTTTTCAGATCTTTTAACGTTAAACAGGTCACAAAATTAAAAAATCCCCATGTGGAACAAAAGCAAAAGATATATGTTGATACAGATCATTCCCAATAACGACTGGAAACAAAAAAAATTTCACACATCAAACAAATTAAGCTTAGAAGCTAAGAACAAAAAAGTGAGCAGAAGGTACCAGAACCAGAAAATGAGGAAGAATCAGAACAAGAACTAAAAATGTGAGCTAGAACGAGAGCGTGTGCAAGAAAAAAAATTGAAAAAAGACTTTGTAGCACCAATAAAATGTTAGAAAGTATTGTTTTGAAAAGACAGTCAAAATTCATATTTTGAAAAAAAAACAAAAATTAAGGTAATAAACATAGAAAATTTCGAATTTTAAAGATTTATAGACATTTTCTAAATTTCAATAATCAAATAAATATAAATTTCAAAGTTTAAAAAAACTAAAATTTGTAATTTACCTTAAATTTTAATGTGAATATACTAAGCAGTAGTATACAATAAATCTGTGGTTCGAACCCTTACCAACGTTTTTCTAAATTTTTGTGCACATACACACGAATAAAATATTAAGGTCATTATTACAAATGTTATTACACATACACAAGAATAAAATATTAAGGTCATTATTACAAATGTTATTACACATACACAAGAATAAAATATTAAGGTCATTATTACAAATGTTTGTGAGGGTATGTAGAGGAGAGACATGAGCTTTTGAGCAGTCAGAAAGTGTTTTTTTTTGCAAAAGAGAGATGAAACTCAACCTTCTGCGCAGTATGCAAGTAAAGAGCCAACAAGATATGTCCCATTGCCATTAACAAACAATTCTTTGTTTTCTTTTCATTTGTTCACAACTGATTCATGTTTTATACTCATTTTTGCAATATATTTTTTTACATTAGTGTGATATATAATATCTACTCCTAATTTGCTTTTAGTTTCACACCATTAATAGAATATATGACAGAAGAAGTTGGTCAATACTTAGTCTGTATAGATATTTTGTTGCCATGGGAAACTTCAAGCACTCCTCTAACACACTCTTCTAGTTCACACACGTCATTGAGTTAATTGCAAAAGTGTATTAGCATCGATGTGGTGTTGAGCCATTTACATTATGTTGGGAATGACTAATCAATTAGTCATTTGCTAGAATGACTTGTCATAAAATTAGTCAAAGACTTCTAAATGTATTTTCATATTTAATTTAAATTTAAAAGGTTTTTTTGCATTTAATTGAGATATGAAATGATTTCCTATTTAATTTCGACATGAAATGTTTTTGTATTTAATTAAGATCTGAAATCTTTTCTGCATTTAATTTAGAAAAATGTTTTTATTGGATTTTTATAAAAAGAAAAAATTATTTTTTTAGTCGGTGAGATTTGAGTTTGACATGATATTTCTCTCTACTAAAATGATTTAATTATGAGCAAAGTTTTCATCGATTTCAATCCTTCTTCGACAAGTGCACGTTTGAGAAAGGTGTTATGTTAATCTTGGGGAGCAACCGGCTTCTGGCGATTTAGCATCGAGGTCGCACCGATTTTGCTTTCAAGGAAATGGATCTTCCACGGCATAACGATGATTGAGAATCGGAATTGATGAAGACTAACAATTTATGAAAGCAAAATTAAAGAATACCGATCGATTGCACCTCCATCTTCGATCTCCTTCTCCATATCGAATCAGAACACTGGAACCGTTGACGGATCTAACACCATTCTCATCGTCGCCGGAAAAGCGCTTAATCGAATTCGAAAAGTTTCATCTCATGGTCAAGTTCGAATTGGAATCCACATTAACAATCATCTCAACCAAGTCGGTTAATTTGGAACTTGAAGAATCCTGACTGGAGTCCGTGGTGGATGTAGGTGGAGGCAATGATGCATGGCGTTCTTGTTTGAGGAGAAAGCCATCTCTTTGGATGTTGGTGAGAAACTTCGAAGAGAAATTATGGATTAGCTTAGATTCAATGAATGAAAATGTACAAAATTAAGAGGGTAATTTCTCTTTTTAACATATAAACATAATTGGATTGTTAGCTTGCTTTGTTGTTTATGAATGAATTGTGTTGGGAATAAATTTTGAGCGATATTATACTTTCATTCTTGTTTTGAAATTAATAAGGGAATATCGAAAATTAGGAGAGACTTTCATTCCAAATTAAGAAGGAAAATTAAGAAAAGATAGAAAGCATTAATTTTGGTATACTAAATTAAGGAAATAGGTGCACTAATTATTATTAATTTTAAATAATAATTTGTTGACAAAATTATTTGACTAGAGACATGGTTTAGGAACTTGGAGAGACAACTCGACATATATAGTTTCCACTTTGTGATGAACAAATAGTGATTAATTCATATTGATTATGTTCTTGTGATAGAATTTTTGGAATATGTGGGTCTTATGGCATGATATTTAACCTTGTGGTTAACTATCACTCTTAATTTGGATGATTGGATGATGATGTCAGTGATCTTTTTTTTTTTTTTTTTATTTGATTAAGTTTCACATATCTTGAAGGTATTTTGATGAATTAAAAATTGGGTTAAATGTGATAGAAACTTCTTGAACTCTACTTAGGCAATCTTGACATACAATTACAATAACCAAAGAATTTTATTTTTTTTTTTATTTTTTTTTTTTTTTATGTGAGCAATTGTCTACAAACCTCCTCAAAAGTCCAAACCATAATGTTGAAAGAAGAGCTTCTAAATTTGAAAGAATTATAATAATCCTTCTAGTAATTAATTCACCATTGGTTTTGAGAAAAGGTCAATGGTACATTAGTAAAATGTATTAGAGTTTTTTTTTCTCAAAAAGAAGGAAATATAAAATAGAGTAATATACTCATGGTGAGAACTCTGAAAATAACACAACACGCAAACAATAAGCTCACGGTACATTGGTTTTCATTCTCAATATGTTCATTGTGTAAGGAAAATTGTGAGATTTTCCTGTGTGTAATATCCAAATAAGGAAAATAATATTTGCAATACTTGATATTATAGCCATTGAAAATTTAGCAATAAATTATGCATCAATCCATTGTTTGAGGTGTTGATCGTTGATTTGTTGGATTGTAATCTCTTTGTTGAACTGTTGGGTTGAGTTTGCCCTTGATTGATGAGGTTGATGTGGCATGTGCTGACATAGTTAGCTCACGTGGTGGTGGTTTGTTAGATTGTTCAACAAATTTAATTTTTACATATGGAATGAGAATTTAGCAAATTTATTTTATTGCTATTTTATAGTATGATATTAAATATAACTTTATTAATACATATTTGAATATTTCATGAGTAGTAAACTATATTATCTTAAATGAGATCTACTTGAGCATGATTTATGTGATAATTATCATATATTGTAACACCCCGCACATTTTTTTCTTTAATAATAATGTAATTTTCAGTAATTTTATTGTTTGAAAATTCAGTAATTGTTCTTAGTTGGATGACATTTTTGGAATTTTAGATTTGAAGTATAAATGCGAGAATTTAAGTGTTGGCGTGAAAATTATTCAATTTTGAAATTCATATTTGAAAATTAATGGCAGAAATTAATTTTCTTTGGAAAAGGAAATGAATTAAATAGTATAAAGTGGAATAAGGAAATGATTTAATTATAATTNAAAAAGAAAACCCATCCCATCCCTCACGCACGCGACCTCCCTCTCTCCCCAAAAAAATTTCTTCCTGCCATTAACGCCACGCTGCCTCCTCCACTGCCCAGATCCAAATGTCGCCGCTTACCCCGTCAATTTCTCCACCGCCGTCGCACCGCTCACCCAGTAGGAGCCGTCTGAGTCACCGCCGAACTAGCCCTCTGACCACCGCGCGCCGCGCCATCTTCCAGCAACTTGACTTTTTAGTTTTGGTAAGATCTATTTTTGGTGGTTGGGTTTCTTGAAAGACTTTGGATGCCCACTAAGTTGGATTAAGGATTAAATTAGTCGCACTATTTAATTTCAGATTTGAACTTGGGAAATCATAACAGCCACTGTCCAACGATTCAAGATCGTTTGGCAAGAGTTATAGTCGTTTGTGGGTACGCTTCGATTACTGAACTAAGTTTGACTTAACCCTTGTGTCTTTAAGGTTCCAAGTCGTCGTCCATTGGGAATTAAAATATGAGATTTTGGAGTCGAAATCTTGGGAGTGGTTGTTGATCAAGTTCTTTGGATAAGCTTTTGGGTAATGTGGATTTGAATCTAAGATTTCACAATTATTGTTGGACTGAAATTTAATGGTTATATTCATATGTTAGGGTCGTTACTTCAAACCGCGGTCATCATTTGATTGTCTGAGTTTATCTATGGAATTTCGATTAAGGTAAGTAATCTTATTACTGGAATCACTTTTGTGCTAGGCGATACACTGTAGATTTAATATTGAGGATCCTACAGCAGTTTTTCTTTGAATAATTTTGATTGTTTTGAGGTTGGATGGACTGCTTATGAAGGATATATGAGCATGTGGTAATATATCGGAATATGATTACGTATGAGCTTGATTTGGAATTTTATGAGTTATATTAAATGATGATTGAGCATGACCCTTAAATTATGAGTTAAGTAGCATTCCTATTGGATTTCCTTAAAGCTAGATGAGCATTAGACATTTGCTGATCTATATAGTTATGTGATTTATTATGAGAATGTGTAGACTGTATGATATATTACGAAATCCTGAATATTGTAATTGTTTACATGATTTAGTGCATGAAAGTGATGTGCTACAGTTGATCCATTTAAAACTAGATTAAATACGTATGTTAAGGTTAATTAACATAAGGGTGACGATGAGGAGATTTTAGAGGATTCATGATTAGGTGAATGTTATATGTAATATGAAGTTAGATGCAATCTCCTTTCCTTTCCAGACTATGCGACTGCATGAAAGTAATGCACGTCTGAGGGCACTAGTAAATGAAAGAGATGTACAAGGGTTGGTGTGTATGAAAGTGATACATACCTAAAGGGTACTAGAGTGTACGAAAGAGGTACATACTCAGTGAGTTATGTATATACAAAAGAGGTGTATGTCTAACCATGTGTACGAAAGAGGTACGCATCCCTACATTTATAGAGAGGATCTGGAGTGTATGAAAGAGGTACATACTCAGTGGGCTATGTGTATACAAAAGAGGTGTATACATAATTAGATGTACGAAAGAGGTACATACTTAGTAGGTTAGGTGTATACGAAAGAGGTGCATACTTAACCAGGTGTACGAAAGAGGTACACCTTTAGTAGGTTATGTGTATACGAAAGAGGTGTATATGTAACCATGCGTACGAAAGAGGTACACATTAAGTAGGTTTACGTGTATACGAAAGAGGTATATGCAAAACCATGCGCATGTAAGAGATTGTGTTTCCTTCGGGATTCACCAGAGGTTGTGGGTCCTACAGGACTTACTAGAGGTAGTGGACATACTCAGCTACAGTAGACTAGAAATAATTTTTTCATGTATATATGTGTCCCATGAGGACTAGAGCAGTTTATATGTTCCACTAGAGGTAGGCATCTAGAGGACATAGATGTCTAGCCTGACCCCAGTAGTGTGGTTACTTACTGAGTATTTTATACTCATCTTTTTTTTTATGTTTATGTTTCAGATAAGAGTAGGGACGCGCCGGTGAATGACAAGCAGAATTTGTAATCGAGCCATTGGGACCAGTTTTATGCTTCCCCTCATGAGATTTAAACTTCTTTTCACGTTTTTCTTAGCTTTCAATGTTGATGTTTAAAATTTACTATTTAGAATCGCTTCCAGATTTATTTGTTATCATTTATGATTTATGGGTACCCTACCGTTGTTTTTAATATTTGAAATTAAATGCATAAGTCTTTTAAATTTACCTTATTTAATTAACATTTTATTCACCACAATAGAGTGTCGTTTTTAAGTTCCACGCATGCATGTGTTTAGTAACGGTCTAACTTAAGTCCTAGGGGGTCGGGTCGTTACATATATGGTCATTAATTCCATAAAGCATCATCATTACTTTTAAATTAAGTTTGACCCTATACATTATTTTGACCATCATCTAACTTTCTTGTAGTATGAATATATGTAAATTCCATCCTTTTATGTGAAAGTATATAGAATTGATGGTAGTTTGAGACATCGTCTAGCTATAAAATGTTTTGTTTTATAAGATTTTTTTCCTCATACAGTAGACAATATCTTACCACTGTGGAGATATTTGGTGGGTTGTTGTTCCTAACAAGAGGTATTAGAGTCATGACCTTAGTTTAGTTGTGTTGAATAAAGATGTAGTAGAGCCTCAAAAGTATGTCATTATATGATCTATAGTTGAACTTTTTCAGATACGCAATGTACCCTAGTAAAGAGGAGTTAGCCTAGACAAGAGTTAGACGGATAAATAACTATTTGAGGGGAGGCTCGGTGGTCCTTTGTTTGAGGAGAGGAATGTTGAGAATACGACCAAAGACCCACATTGGTTAGATAAGGAGATGATCATCACATTTATTACATAAGGAGATGATCATGGGTAATATATAATTTCAATTTATTAAAAGTATGCATGTCTAGGATCTTGAAAAGAGAAAATGAAGATTGATGATTTCTGGTTGCTATATGATTTAGCAACTTTTGAAGAGACATTATATGCGCATATGACTAAAATATTTGAAATAGCCATTATAAACTCTTATTAGCATTTTTATAACACATCACATGGATGTTTTCTCAAGTTGTTTGAGCTGATTATGTGAATGTTTGTTAATATCCTTTGATGATGCTCCTGATTATGCTAGTATGAATATGAAGAAAAATAAGGAAGATAGTATTTCTCGATCTAAATATGGAAATATTATAGGAAGTGTTATGTTTTGATGAACTATAATAGACCTATGATTAAAGATGATTTGATTGCTCTTCATTGTTTATTAAGGTATATTAATGGTACAATAGATTATTGTTTGCATTTTAATATTTTTCTACCATACTAGTAGGGTAGTGGATGCAAACTGGGTAACTTAAAATGACGAAGTAAGCTATACTAGTGGTTGTGTTCTTATTGGGTAGAGGAGCTATTTCATAGAAGTTGGCAAAACAGACTTGTATAGTAAGGTCCACCATAGAGTCTGAATTTGTTGCTAATAATCATAGACTTGTATAGTAAGGTCCACCATAGACTTGTATAGAAAACTCCACCATAGATCAGTCATGAAGAGTACACCACCGGATAAAAACGCTAACAATACCATTAATTCTAGCATGCATCAGTCAACTATTAGAATTCATAATAACATTACAGTCACATTAACATAGTCATCATATTCAATGTGCAAAATGTAAATATAAGGTCTTATTATGTTCAAGCAACGTAACTTATGAACTACCAAATCGCCCACATTCATTGCATAATCAAAGCGTAGCAAACCATTCCATATCCTTTTATATAAATACAAAGTCTTATCACCATCATTTTGATTAGGACGTCTCGTTCGAAAGCAAACCAATAGTAGGACACTTACCTTGAGATTAAGCCCAAATATAATATTTCAAGTAAAATCTCCTTAGTAACTTTAGCAAACTTAAACCAAACCTCAGTACATAATTTGCTCCAAACAACTTCCAACTTTGTATAAAAATCCAAATCTACATTTGAATCACAATTAAGGGTTAAAAACCCAACTTACAACAACATAAACCAATCTAAAAAGATTTAGAAACCTTAATCACTAACCAAGAATTGCCAAAATCGATCTTTAAAACTAATGGAAAGCAGTTTACAACATTTCAAACCTTCAATCTAAATTTGAAACATTGTGGGTAACATCAATTTCATGCCAAAATTTCATGGGCATTTAATAACTTCCATCAAAATCCAAAAACTTACCAAAAATTCACCTAATTCATAATCATCTGGACAACACGCTATTCTCCTCTAGAAATCCACCAAATGTTATATTAAAGTTAAGAGCAATTTAAAAGTCAGCCTTGAATATTCATTAATGAATTGGCCCAATAAATAGTCAGTCAGAATACAGGTGGCAGTAACAATAAAATAACCAACTAGTTAATCAAAAACTAATTTTAATACACCCCCTCAAGATGGAGAATGAACATCAATAATTCTCATCTTGTCTAATAAAGAAGGAAAAAAAGAGTACGACATTGATTTGGTAAAAATGCCTGCCAAATGAGCATTAGAACGAATAGGAAGAAGCTTGATGTCATCATGAGTAATATGTTCTCGAACAAAATGACAATCGATCTCAATATGCTTCTTCTCCTCATAAAAAATTGGATTAGATGCAATATGAACAGCAGATTGATTATCACAAAATATAAGAGCAGGAACCGAAGGAGGGACTTGGATATGTTTAAGAAGTTGAAGAATCCATACAATTTTATTTGTGGTGACAGCCAAGGCTCGATATTCAGCTTCAGCAGAAGAACGTGACACTGCAGTCTGTTTCTTTTATTGGAAATGGTGTCCTAAATCTCCTTGTACTATCGTAGTTTGTAGACTCTATATAAACATATTATTATTAATAAAATAAGTGTTTTTTATTAGCATATACTCAGTCCAATAAACTAAGATCCAAGGTTATTTTATAAAAATTTAAACAAGTATGTAGAGACATATAGGTGGATCTTGCTTAAATAATAACCTAAATGGTCTGTAGTACATAGATAAGGTTAGGTACCTTATCCAGATGACACTACAGATATGACCCTCTTTCTAGATGTTACAAATGTTGTAAAGTGATACAAATGATCTAATCCTGATTATTCATGTGGAGACATGCGAGCAGGGGTATCCTATATAAAGAGTTTGTATAATACCAGACTACGAAATGATTACTCTCTTTATATAACACCGTTGATAATAGAGATTTATATTTCACTAGGATGACCATAGGTGACATGACCTGAATCCCGAGTAAGTTGTGAACTCCTACTTATGAAGATAGTCCTTTGATTTGTATGGATGAGAGTGGTCAGATTGCCAACTCAACAAGCCTACCATTTTAGGATTCGTCTGATTTATTGTTCATTAGAGGAATCAATGGTACTTAAGGAGTTAGATGTAACTACAGGGGCAAAACGGTAATTTGGCCCAGTTGTACTTACGAGCAACTTGTGAAGGGTCACCGCACTATTGATTGAAGTGTGAAGAGTGTAGTTGTCGGTCTTTAGTCGAGTGCCCGACAGTTAATGGATGATGGATATCGTGAGTAAAGAGTTTAGTCAATTTTTCACATACTGTTGCAGCTTCAGGTCCATAAGGTCCCCTTGGTAGCTTAATGGATTTAGGTTGAGAATTAGTTTTTGGGTTAGTTTGAAATGTTCAAATTAAAAAGAGGGAATTTGATTATATATGATATAATTAAATTAATTCAATTATATATGATATCATTGATATGATGTATTTGATACATTATTTGATTGGAGGAATTAATATAAATATGATTTATTATAAATGCCATAAAATAGAAAAAGAACTATGGTTTATATGTTGTATATGATGCAATATTTCGTTTACTAAACGATCGAGCGTTGAGTTTACTATACGATAGTACTTATTTTTTTAAACGATTGAGTGTCAAATCTATGTGATAGACTTTCTTCTTCTACACGATAGTGTTGCCCGATCTTCCATTCTTCTATCCAAAATCATACAGAGCCCACAACTCTTGGATTCTCATCTCGAGAATACCAAGATAGTCTTATGGTGGTGTTTAGTTCTATTCGAGGATCGAGTTTTACTCACTGGTGATCGAGGAAGTTCCACTTGTGTTCGTGCTGTTTGACGCGTTGGTGAATGATAGAGGAAATATGTGAAGAAAGAGTTCTTCAAAGGTATTGTCACTCGATCCCTTGTATTTATTCAAGAAGCATGTTGTAATTTATCATTAATGCATAATCGTTTCTGTTTGATCGTAAATGTTTGAGTTCTTTCACAATGGAGTTTGGAACGATTCACTTCCACTCAAAGGTCCTCTAGTTTTAGAGTTCCTTCATCTTTACCTTCCAAGTAACCATTGAATCACCTAGAAAAACACAAAAACCAATTGTGGACTTTCTGGTATCCAAACAAGTTGCCCAATCAACATCAGTCAAAGCCCTCAACTAAAAAGAAGTATCAACCTTAAGAAAAATGCCTTTGCTAAGACTGCCTTTCAAGTAATGCAATAGAGAATGAGCTGCAGATAAATATGGATATCAAGGTTGTGACACAAATTTACTTAGGTTGTGAATAGCAAAAGTAATGTCAAGCTGAGATATAGTTAAGTATAATAGTCGACCAATCAACCGTCGATAAGTGGATGGACCTTCCAACAATTCTCCTTGATCTGACCGAAGTTTAAGATTAGGATCCAATGGTAAAGAGCATGGTTTGGTAGATAGAAAATCAGTATCATCAAGCAACTGTAAAGCGTAATGTTGTTTGAGACAAAGAAATACCCTTTGATGACCTTGCTAACTCCAACCCCAAAAAGTAACGTAAATCTCCTAAATCTTTAAGCTTAAAGGTCTTAAAGGTGATTTTTCAATTCAGTAATATCACATAGAGAAGCACTGGTAATTATAATGTCATCCACGTATACAAGAAAAACAAGAAAATGAGACCCAAAACCTCTGGTTAATAGAGAATAATCAGACTTGGATTGAGAAAAGCCAAGTAACAACAATGCATTAGAAAATTTGTCAAACCATTGGCGAGAAGCTTGCTTCAAACCATATATCGACTTATGTAGTTTACAAACTAAATGCTTCCCTTTAATTGGAATATGATCATGCTTGTAACCAAGAGGAAAATCCATATAAACTTTCTCCATTAACACCGTGTAAAAAGGCATTATTCACATCAAGTTGAACTATTGGTCAATTAAGAGAAGTAGCAAGAGTAAGAAGTACCTTGATTGTTACCAATTTAGCCACATGAGAAAAGGTCTCAATGTAATCTAAGCTTTGTAATGTCCAACAGATCCATTCGATTTATGCTTGACTTTATATGACCACTTGCAACCAATAGAGTGTTGCCCTAGAGGAAGAGGAATTACAGACCAAGTGTTGTTGGATTCCAATGCTTTTAATTCATCAGCCATGGCAAACGTCCAATGAGAAAAAGGGATAGCTTGGTGATAGAACTGTGGTTCATATTCAGAAGGGACACTTAAAACAAAATGTTGATAAGCAGGAGAAAGCTTTTCATATGATATAAAAAAAGTCAAAGGATATCGAGATCTAGTTGGTTCCATAGAGCTAGCTTGTAAAAGACTACAATGATACTCCCTTAAATAAGAAGTTTTGTTATTCTGGTAGAACGATGAGGAATGATGTTATCACTATCACAAACATCATTGGAAGAACCATCAAGACAGCAACCATTCAAAGTATCATGAATATCATGAGAAGATTTCCTTGTTTCAGCAACAACAATATCATCATTTGAAGATTCTATAGGCATATCATCATTTGGAGAAGTAACTTGATCATCATTATTATTCACAATAGGACTATCACTATGAACAATAGGTGGTATGGCTAAAACATCATGAAGAGAAGGACTATTCACATTAGTAACAATAGGAAAAATATTAGGTAATGAAGTAGACAAAATCCTTGGGAATACCAAATCTGGAAAAAAAATTCATGGAAAGTGACATCCCTTGAAATAAAAATGCGTTATTTTTTAATATCATAAAGTCAGTATCCTTTAATCCCTGAAGGATAACCCAAAAATACAACAAGAATTGCATGAGGATGAAACTTCAATGGTTGGTTTGTTAATGTGGAAGCAAAACATAAACAACCAAAGGTTCGAATATAAGAATAATCAACATGTTGTCCATAAAAACGAAAATAAGGAGTAGTCCACTTTAATAAAGGAAGAGGAATCTGATTGATGAGAAAGCAAGCAGTAAAAACACATTCACCCCAACACTTAATAGGAACAGATGCTTGAAAGAGTAAAGAACGAGCAACATTCAAAAGATGTTGATGTTTTCTCTCAACAACAGAGTTCTGTTCTAGATAAGAAATACAAGAATACTGATGTAGACCTCCTTTAGTAGCAAAGAAAATAGTAAAAGCAAGTTCTGGGGCATTATTAGACCGAAACTGTTTAATAGATGCATAATTTGATTCTCAATGAGTTTGAAGAAACGTGGAATAATTGCTAAAACATCTGACTTTTGTTTCATAAAAAAAAAAAAAACCATGTATATCGGGAGTGATCATCAACAAGTGTTAGAAAGTATTGATAACTAGAATGCATAGGATTTTGATATGGTCCCCAAATATCAAAGTGAATAAGATCAAACACATGTAAAGGTACATTATTATGAGATATGAAAGATAGTCTTTTTTGCTTTGCAAGGGGACCATTCATACAAGTAGTAGAAGTATTATTCTGAAATTTAAAAGGTAAAATAGTTTGCAAGGAAGATAAGTGTTTGTGAGATGGATGGCCCATTCGATTATGCCAAATATTAGTATTCTCCATATGAGAAACAGAAGAACACATAGAAATAGAAAAATTATCAATTGATTTGTTTGAACTTATATACAACTTATAAAGTCCCTGCCAAAGATTAGCCTTCTCAATCATTTTCATGGTTGACTTATCTTGAATAATGCAGGAATTCCCAAGAAACTTAACAACGATTGACTTATCAGCAGTTAAAATACTTATAAAAATTAGATTATAGTGAAAACTAGGAACAAACAAAACATTTCGTAGCATAAGATGAGAATCAATTTGAATATCACAAATAAAATCCACATTGATATGATATTTGATCAGGCAAAGTAACACACATCCCAGACACAAGCATGAGATGGGAGAAAAAAATCTTGACAAGAAAAATATGTGCATAGCACCATAATCAAGTATCCAAGATGTAGAAGCAGCAGATAAAGAAGAAAGATAACATGTACTTGTTACATGAGAAGTGATTGTTGGGGTTAATGCCCTAAAGTCTCGTGTTCTGTAGTTTGTAAACAATTTGCACGAACGCTTGTGTTGTTAATATATGATATTTACTTCACATCTTGTTTTTTGCTCGGTTACTTGTTTTATTTGCTTTACCACAAACCAATAAATATAAAATCCCTGGTTATCTGTTTGTGACTCAAGCATGTATGTGGTGACATACAAGTGGATCATGTCTTGAGTGATAACCAAAATGGTCAGTAGTATATGGATATAGGAGGGAAACCTTATCCTGGTAACGCTACGAATGCGGCCCGCTTTGTGGAATGGTCACAAGTGTTGTGACTTGTCACAGATGGTCTGATCCTGATCATTCGTTTAGGGGCATGCGACCGGGGACGTTCTATACAAAAAGTTTGTATAAGACCTGACCACGAAGTGTTAACGTCTCGTTATATAACACCGTTCATGACAGAGACTTCACTTCACTAGGATGACCATAGGTAACATGATCTCAATCTTGAGTGAGTTGGGAACTCCTGCAATTGAGGGTGGTCCTTTGATTTGTATGGGTGTGAGTAGTCAGGTCGCTGATTCAAACCTGCCATTTTGGGGATTCTCTGATTTGGGAGTTGGGAACTCAGCTACACAAGATGGAATTCACTCCTTCCTCGAGACAGTGGTAAATAGATAGATAGCTCCGGTTGATTCCGGGGCTTGAACGATGTGACACCACATATCTTCTCTTGGCCCGAGAGGTGTTTACACATAGTTGGACTATGTTGTATTGTTCATTAGAGGAATCAGTAGTACTTAAGGAGTGAGATGTAACTACAGGGGCAAAATGGTAATTTGATCCAGCTGTACTTACGAGCATCTGTGAAGGGTCATCGTACTCATGATTGATTATATCCGATGGACATAGAAATATATCTGTGGTAAGAAGAGTTCAGTTGTTGATCTTTAGTGGAATGCTTGACAGTTAACGGATGGTGGATCCCGTGGCTAAAGAGTTTAGTCAACTATTCACGGCCCGTTGGAGCTTCGAGCCACGAGTCCATTAGGTCCCCTGGGTAGCTTGGATAAAGTCGAGAACCAGTGTTTGGGTTAATTTGAAATGTTCAAATTGACAAGAAGAAGTTCGATTATATATGATATAATTGGTCTGGTTAATTGTATATGATATAATTGGCTAAATGTATGAGATACATTATTTTGGAGGAAATTAGATATAAATATAATTTATATCAAGAAGAGGAGAAAATACTATAGTAGATATGTGATATCAAACTACAGGATAAAAATATAATATGATTATATTTATTATTATTTTAATTGGTTCATATATGATAACTAACCCAAAAATCACGTTTGGACGTGGGTTAGTGGGAATGAGTCGGTTATTGTAACCAATGAAATAAAAATGAAATTATTTCATTTTTAATCGTCCGTCAATCGTCCAAAAGAAATCAAGAGAGCGCGCATTGGTAGAAAAGAAAACGATTGCTTAAGAAAATTGAGAGACGATCGTCCATCTCGCACCTAAACGATCGCACACTTTTTCCTACACGATCGCATAGCTTCTCTAAACGATTGTAGTGTGTGTCGATTTACTAAACGATCGTATACCATTTCCTAAACGATTTTTCATTAAAATCTCTTCGATCGTGTAGCTTCTGCTAAACAATAAGCACCGTGCTATGTGATAGCACCTTTTTCCCTCCACTTGCTTATCGCCTACACGATCTGGTATTCCTCCTTCCTCTACCAAATTCACCAAAGACCACGCTTTGGGTTCTCACTCCGAGAATACCCGGGGCTCTTTTCTAGTGGTGTCGTCCCTACGGCATTTGTCTTTGTGCGGTTGTACGTACTGTTGTTATTGACACTGCTGCTGTGCGTTGGTAGATCTCTTGGAAGATTCCGCTGCGTTGAGTTCTGAAGTGTGAAGTACGTCTTCAACTAGTATTGCACTCATTCTCTTGTTATTTTGTTGTTCATAGCATGCCGATAATTAGTGTTTGTTTGCATAACTGTTCGTACGAATGTATAATGTTGTACTTCGGTCACTGTGAGATCTGAGCAATCCGAACACGCTCATGGAGCTCTTCGGTAAGAGATCTTTCAGTGATAACATTAGAATCAGAAGTAGTCTTGGCTTTTGGTAGATGTGTCTGAAGGGGACTCAACAAACTTTGACATTGTTCAGCTGTAAAACCAGGAATAGAATTAGAAGAAGATGCAGAGGAATATTCTGGCTTAGTTGAGGTATTCTTCTGATTTTTATATCCAGGAGGAAATCCATGTAACCTATAACAATTCTCAACAGTATGAATTGAAATGTTACAATATAGAGCAAATCAGACAATCTATCTTCTTAGAATTAGAAGAAGTTGATTGAGGAACAAACACTTGAATTAACAGAGGAAGAAGCAAAGAAGGAAGAGTTCTTTACTAAGAGGGTTGCAACAGACGAAAAGGTGGATGAGGAAGAAGGTGCAACAGAAGCACGTTGTTCAACTTCTTGAGCAACAAGAGAAAAAGCTCGATGTAAAGAAGGCTCAAGTTCCATGAACAGAAGCTATGTCTGAATTTGGCTAAAAGAATCATTCAATCCCATGAGAAAAGTCACTACATTCTCTGTTTAAAAATAGTTAACCAAATCTTTAACTCCTCTACAAGTACAATGACCATAAGTACAGGAAAGACGGTAAGAGGAAAATTCATTCCACAACAATTTCATTTTTGCAAAGTAAGTCGTAACAAAGAGTTGATCTTGAGAAAGAATAGATAACTCACGGCGAAGTTGGAAGATCCGAGGTCTGTTCTTACTTTGATATCACTGTTGAAGGTCAAGCCAAATGCCCCATGCTGAATTGAAGATATTAACACTCGCAGAGATCTCCTTCGAGAGAGAATTGAGAATCCATGCAATAACTATACTGTTACAAATAAACCATGAATTTCGCAAATCTCCATCAGGTTTGCACAAACCTCCATCAACAAATCCAAGTTTGTTCTTGATTGTGAGCCCTTGAATCATAGCACGACTCCATGAAGTGTAGTTAGACTCTGTCAACATATCTGGGACGAGTATAAGATTTGTGCTATTAGAGTGATGGAGAAAATAAAGGTTCAAGTATTGATCAAGTACTAAGGAAGAAGATGTAGAATTTGCCATTAATGTTGATGCAAAAGGGTTATCGGGAAGGTCAGTCATGGAAAAGAGGAGAAAAACACTGAAAATCCTAAGAGATTGAAAACATTTAAAACCATATTAAAGTTTAGAGAAACTTAAAAGTCTGCCTTGAATATTTATTAATGAATTAGCCCAATAAATAGGCCATCAGAATAGGTGGCAATAACAATAAAATAACCAACTAACCAATCAAAAACTAATTCTAGTACTTAAAGAATACAAATCTCCAAATTTCTTAAAATCTTTAATCATTAACCAAATAAGATAGCCCATTTTCCTTCTTCTAACTCATTAATTCAATTTAGGATCCAAACTCCAAAATTAAAAGGGTACAAAAATTTTAAACCACAATTTCTCCTATACATATTAATTTAATTTTTCCTTAAATTGAATTAAAATTTAAAATCTTTACAAATATCATTTAAATTTAAATAGCTTACCTCCTAAATTCAATTTATGTCTAAACTTAACAAAATAACCTCCAAACAATTCAAGATAATTTTAAAAAAAAATTATATGAAACTTTTGGGTGACACTTTCTTCCCTCCTAAAGAAACTTTTATCCTGGAAAGTTTTAGTCCTTAAAGGGCTCGCGATACTTAGACTATGTCTCATCCTCACGTTTCCAAATTGCTTCTTCAGGTTGATAATTCCGTCAAAGAACTTTTAATTAGCGCTAACTCCAGGTTTCATAAAGTTTCACCTCTTAACCAAGAATTGTATAGTACCTGAGACAACTTCATGTTACTCTTTAATCTTAAAACAATCACATACCACCAATCAGCCTCTCGTGTGAAAAAGTCTGAAAATATCACTTAAATGAGGTTCTTGAAGTCCCCAGATGCTATAGAGCATTTGTCAATTTAGAGCATTACTGTAACCTCATATTAATTGTAACCATTACTTAATGACAGTTTCTAAGATAAAGACCTTCATGATTTATACATCTGTATTGAGAATATTCACACTCCATAGAGTGTGCCACCTCATTGTCCATTCAAGAGAAAAAATATCTCTTCTGGCATCTTAAGTCTAGGATTCGAATTTCGATTCGACAATTGACTGCCCCGACAGTCCCCTGCAATTGAGATATGCTATCATATTCCATCCGTATAGTTGATTAATAGTTGCATGAATCTATCTTTCTTCCCTAATAAACAAAACCAATGCGCTCCAAGACAAAACATTAAGGTACATATGAAACACTTTGCTAAATGGTTCTTGTATCAGTGGCTTAGGCTATTTCAACTCTACTAGAGTCCTTCCATTTGGAGCATTAAGGATAGAAGTTGCTCTCAACTCAAGTTCATCTCTAGTGCTAAGGGTCTTTTTAGGAGGTCTAATTTACTCAACCTTAACACACGTATAGTTTGTTCCTTACTTGGAGCTAGACTACTTCCACCATCAAATCAAATTGATGGCTTCATTGATTCCTTGTTATAAATATTCGTGTCCACAATCAAACCCTCTAAACCTTGCTAATACCTTTCAGTGACTTACCCCTTCTTTAACAAGCCCTATCCCTTCCATTTCTATAGTTTCTAGCAACTATTGCTATTAAACATCTTCACAAAAAACATTATTTTTTCTGTCTCCACTATAATCTGAAAAAGCTTGCTAAGCACTCTTCCAAGGCATGATTGCCTAGCCTAATTAAATTCTCATGCGAAAACTGAGTTCCAGGACTAATAGCTTAGGCAAAATATCCATTCAACCAATAAATACTAAAATTCAAAGTTCCAAGTAATAGCAAGATTGTTCATACTAATTCCAAAGGTTTATAAACACATAAACCCTATCTTAGAACACCAAACTAAACTTATGTCCTCGCAAAACATTAATTCTCCTTACCTTCTCAAAACGACAAAATATTTCTCAAATACTTTTATTTTCCCTCTCTCTTATCTTTCCCAAGACAACCAATAAATCCAAAATGCTTATTTTCACTTTTCTAAGGAAATATATCTATATCTAAACATGTGACTATCTGTAACCCCTTCATAATCTACAATCCAGTTCTTAAATTCAACCTTTAGCAAGCTATCCTTCACAAGTTGATATCGCTTAACTATAAATACATTTTCTTCTTCTTAGGTCAAGTAATTAAACTTAAGTCTTTTCATTGTAACAAAACATAGTTCAAACCCAAGTACCTTAAGAATAATTCAATTCAACAACTCGTTTTCTCCCATTTAAAGCTAACTATAATTTAAACCATCTTGGCCTTCCTTGACCAATTCGTCTTACCTAGCTCTTGTAACGAGTTCCTCATACTATCATTTTATACTCCAACTAGTAATTCTTCTTCCTTTTAGGCATGTAACATGAAGAACCAAAACACCATTCCTTACTTGGTCCACCAATCAACACCATGATGGTGATCATGACCTATTTATCCTTTCAAAACATCTCTTGAAACATTTTGACTCTAATATCTAGCAATCTTAATAGAACTAAAGTTTCTTCTTCACCTCTTTCTTATCTTATAAAGAAATTTTAATTATGTACCTAACAACGAGTACCTTGTGATAAAGTTTCATGTAGCACCACCAATTTTATTCTCTCAATGTAAAACTTAATAATATTTCTCAGTGAATTCCCAACTCGCCTACATTTTATAGCTTAAAAAAATACATAATTTTCTTTCTTTCCTGTCATAAGTTCATAACACTACATAGTTTTATCAAACTTCAATATCTTTGAACAGAAATAAGTGTCCGTCTCTAACAGTCCTTCCATAAAATAAACTAGCGCTGAATGGCCTTATAATAATTTTCTTCCTTTCCATAATACCCAAACAAAATAGCCATCTCACACTAACTTTTACAGGTCATTAAACTAGCTATAACAATGAATCAGTAAATAAAACTTAAACATGAATGCTTTCAAGCACATTTTTCATAAAACAATCGTTGATAGGACATATCTCTTGTAATCTCGTAGTTTGTAAACTTTGTATAAACATATTGTTCTAAAAAAAATAAGTGTTAATTTATAAGCATATACTCAATCCAATAAACTAAGATCCAAGGTTATTTCAGGTAATTTAAACAAGTATATAGAGACATACAAGTGGATCTTATTTAAATAATAACCTAAATGGTTTGTAATAGATGGATAAGGCTAGGTATCATATCTTGGTAACACTACGGATACAACCCATTTTGTAGGTGTTATAAATGTTGTAAAGTGCTACAAATGATCTGATCTTGATCATTCATGTGAAGACATACAAGTGAGGGTATCCGATACAAAGAGTTTGTATAAGACTGGACCACGAAATGATTAGTCTCTTTATATAATGTCGTTACTAATATAGACTTATATTTCACTAGGATGACCATAGGTGACATTGAAAAAATCAAATTAATCCAAAATTTATTCTCAATAATCCATGTTGAGCTATAGAGGGGACCTTATGGACCTGTAGATTGAAGCTTCAATGGTACTTGAATAAATAATTAAATACCTTTAATTAAACTATTCAACATTCATTAACTGTTTATTATTCCACTAGAGACTGAGAGTTGTACTCTTCGCACTACAAATATATTTATGTGTTTATTGGATATAACCAATCAACGGTACGACAACCCTTCACAAATTGCTCGTAAGTACAATTAGACCAAAATTATTATTTTGACCTTATAGTTACATCTAACTCCTTAAGTACCACTAATCCCTCTAATGAACAATAAGTCATAGTCCAACTATGACCAAAATTCTTTCGGACTAAGAGAGAGTGTGACACTACATTGTTGAAGCCCCAAAATCAGCTCTTAATGGATCAATTTATCTACTTACCCAGATTTTAGGGAATGAGTGAATTTCGTCTTGTGTAGTTGTATTCTCAGCTCCCTAATCAGACGAATCTCCAAAATGGTAGGCTTATTGAGTCAGCGATCTGACCACTCTCACCCATACAAATCAAATGACTGATTTCATAGGTAGAAGTTCACAACTCACTCAGGATTCAGGTCATGTCACCTATGGTCATCCTAGTGAAATGTAAGTCTCTATTATGAACGGTGTTATATAATGAGACTAGTCATTTCGTGGTTCGATCTTTTAGTAACTCCTTTGTATAGAACACCCCTGCTCATATGTCTCTATATGAATGATAAGGATCAGATCATTTGTAGCACTTTACAATAATTGTAACATCTATAAAGTAGGTCATATCCGTAGTGTCACTAGGATAAGGTACCCAACCTTATTCATCTACTACAGACCATTTAGGCTAACACTTAAACATGATCCACCTGTTTGTCTCTACATACATATTTAAGTCACAGAAGATAACCTTGGATGTTAGTTTATTTGTTTTGTGGGTTAATGCTACTAAATGTCGAATAAAACATCTCATATTTTTATTAAATAAATAAAATATTTGTACCTTACAATTAGACCTACAAGATTTAGAGCATCATTCCAACAATCTCCCATTTATTCTAAAACTATTAGGGTGTACAATATAAAATTCATACTAATATAAAAGTATACATAAAACAATAAACTATGATATAAAACGCGTCCAGTACAAAATTTTCCACTTGCCCTAGACTAGATGTGGTCTATCCCGTAGACCCATACTCTTTAAGTTACCTTCAAACACCTTAGCCGTGAGGGCCTTTATAAATGGATCAGCAACGTTGTGCTTTGAAGCTATCTGTTTGACGATTACGTCCCCTCGATGCACAATCTCTTTAATGAGATGATACTTTCGCTCTATGTGTTTTCCACACTTATGACTTCTAGACTCTTGAAAATTAGCCACAACACCATTATTATCACAATAAAAGGTGATGGGGGCTTTGACATATCTGAAACCACTTCTAGATTAGTAAAAAAATTCCTGAGCCACACAACTTCCTTAGCAACTTCACAAGTTGCTATGTACTCAGCCTCCATAGTGAAGTCACTCCTGTTTGGTGCTCCTTTAGACTACCGCCCCTCCATTAAGAGTGAACACTAATCCTGATGTGGATTTCCTAGAATCCTTATCAGTCTGAAAATCAGAGTCCATATACCCTGTAAGGTCAGATCCTTTGAACCATCACGAACATGTAGTCCCTCATTCTCTGTAGATAGTTGTGGATGTTCTTAATGGCGGTCCAGTGATCAAATCCTAGATTGACTAATATCTACTGACTATCCTCACTGCATAGCAGATGTAAAGTCTAGTACATAACATCATATACACCAGGCTACCAACAGCCGATGCATAGAGGATCTGTCTCATTTCCTAAACTTCTTGAGGTGTCTTAGGAACTATTTCTTAGACAATACAACTCCATGTCTGAAAGGGAGTAAACCTCTTTTGGACTTTTGCATCGAAAACGTGACAAGCATCTTGTCAATGTACAATGCTTGAAACATGGTTAGCGTTTTGTTCTTTTGATCTTGAAAGATCTGAATGCCCAAAATAAACTACGCCTCTCCTAAATCTTTAATTTCAAATTAGGTCGCTAACCAATTCTTAATTTTAGTCAATAGACCTATATCATTCTCAATGAGTAGGATATCCTCTACATACAGCACTAAAAAAGCTACTAAACTGTTGATGATTTTCTTGTATACACAGGGCTCATCAATATTTTGATCAAGGCCATAAGATTTGGTCACAGTATCAAATATTATATTCCAAGATCGAAAAGCTTGCTTCAATCCATAATTGAATCGATTAAGCTTGCAAACCTTTTACTCTTGACTTTAGGTTATGAATCCCTCAGACTTCTCCAAATAAATGGTCTCCTCAAGATTGTCATTCAGTGAGACGTCTTGAAGTCCATTTACAATTCTCAAAAGTCATAATATGAGACAATGGACAGGAGGATTCGAATAGACTTTAACATGACAACATGTGAGAAATTTTCCTCATAGTCGACTCCCTCAACTTGGGTATAACCTTTTGCCACAAGCCTAGCCTTAAAGGTTTACACCTTCCCATCAGCACCCTGTTACCTCTTGTAGATCTACTTGCAAGCTATAGGTTTAACCCCATCCAGTTGATCTATAAGATCCTAAATCGAATTGAAGGACATTGACTCCATTTCAAGGTCCATAACTTTAATCTACTCATCTTTGTCCACATCCTCCATTGCCTTCTTGTAAGACAATGAATCCTTAATATCTTCGTCAGTTACAATAGCTAGGGTTTCTGTTAAACCCATATAACGAACAGGTGGGTTCACAACCCTTCCACTACATCAAGGTTCCCTCAACACTTGAGGTAGATGTGACCTACTAGATGAACCAACTTCAACAATTCTTGTTGAGGTATTGGGTTCTTCAACAACTCTTGTTGAAGGTTCATGAGTTTCATTGGAAAGTTCACTCAACATAATCTTTCATTGGAAAGTTCACTCAACATAATCTTACTACAGAGTTTATGCTCTCTTATGTGGTTCTCTTCTAAAAATGTAGCATTTTGTCTACAAAAACACCTTATTATCCTTAGGATCATAGAAGTAACCATCTCTCATTCCTTTTGGGTAACCTACAAATAGGCACAATTTTGAACGAGATTCCAATTTCTTAGGATTTGCCTCAAGCATGTATTGGACAATCCCTGATCTTGAAATGGCATACACTACCTTTACGACCATTCCATAATTCCAAAGGTGTTCTAGTAACACTTTTGGATGGAACACGGTTCAAAATATAAGCTGTGGTCTGTATTGCATAACCCCAAAACGAGTCCGATAGGGAAGTATAACACATCATAAAGCGAACCACGTTCAACAGGGTTCGATTTCTAATTTCTGATACACTATTTTATAGAGGTGTACCAGGTGCCGAGAGTTGGGATACAATCCATGTTTTATCAAATAGTCTTAGAATTTTAGATCCAAATACTCTTCACCTCGATCAGATCGAAATGTTTTAGTGGTTTTATTTAATGCGTTTTCAACTTCAGCCTTATACTCCTTTGACTTTTCAAGGGCTTCAGGTCTATGTTGCATTAAATAAATATGCTTATACCTAGAATAATCATCAGTGAAAGTGATGAAATACTCAAACCCTCATCTTGCCTTAACATTTATCGGACCCAAAGGTCTGAATGTACAAGTTCTAAATGTTCTTTAGCCTTGTGACATTTCCAGTAAAAGAACTTTTAGTCATTTTGCCTTGTCAATTCTTGACCAGTCTCTCAATCCTATTGAGATTTATGTGTCCTAATCTTAGGTGCCAAAGATGAATATTTTTCTTAGGAGAAATTTTAAGTTTTTTTATTTTGATTTATCGTAGTTTTAAATAGTTCAGTGTTTAAGGGGACTTTAGTTGAAAACGGTCTTAGCACATAAAGATTACCTTCCAGCTTAGCAAAACAAAGTTTTATACCATTCTTATAAATAACCATTTTATTCACAGAATAATGTATATAATACTTTTGTTCAATCAGATACTTTATATAAATTATGTTCCTCTTTAAATCAGGATCAACAAATACATTTCTAATAAAATATATCTATTATGTAAAGTAAGTCGGAGTCCTCCCGCTGCCACAACTGAGATGACATGCCCAGTTCCAACTCGCATCATCATCTCCCCAGCCTCCAATTAGCACCATGAACTAATTCCCTAAAATGAAGAACAAACATGGTTAGTGCCATCTGAATCTATTATCCAGGCTGAATCATCATTCTCCACTAAACAAGTCTTCAAAACAAGTAAATTATATTTACCTTGCTTTCATTCTTCTTTTCTACAAGTATTTGGGACAATTCCTCTTCCAATGTCCCTCATGGTTGCAATGGAAATAGATTCCCTTTGTAGCCTTGGCTTTCTTTCCCTTTTGCGCAGCAGTTGGTGGGTTAGCTAGCCTTGGCTTTCTTTCCCTTTTGGGCAGCAGTTGGTGGGTTAGCTTTCTCCTTTCCACCTTTCTTCTTCTTCCATTTTTTGCTGCTGGAAGAAGAAGACACAGCCTTAGTTCCAAAGGTCGAACCTCTCCTTTAGATTTCATCAAGGATTAGAAAGTTTGTAGTTCATTGAGTAAAGTGGTCAAGTTGTAGTCAATCCTGTTCATAACAACATTGCTACAAAACTCCAGGAAACTTTTAGGTAAAGATTCTAGTATGAAGCTAACCTGACTGGCTTCATCGATGACAGACTCATTCATCTCCGCCACATTGAAGTGGACCATCATGTTGAGAACATGTTCTCTAATAGATGCCTTCTTCTTACATTGATGACATATAAATATATAAATTAAACCACACATCATATGCATAATTTAAATCAATTATTAGACCGGGATTGGATTCCTAAAAAGTTAATCAAATTAATATAACACTTATATTAATTTAACTAATTAAAAAACAGCTAATTATTAAAAAATAATAGATTAACCAGTTTGAAACAACTGAATCAGACACGAATTAGCCGAGCCACGAATCGAAATGTGCGCGAATCGATTCATTCTTTCCATCTCGGAGTGTTGCAACGTTGTGACCTAGCGTTGCAACGTTACAGAAAGAGCATTTTGTTCTGCTCTTCGCAGCGTTGTAGCGCTACTATATAGTTGCAAATTTCCTCGATTTTCCTCTGATTTTGGCATTGTTTTCTCCAGAAAAACAACAGGAGTAACTCAAGACTAAAGAATTACTGACTCTATAACAATTTATTCCAAAAAACAAAGGGCCCTTACAAACAAAAATTTGTAAAATATAGCTGTAAAAACTATTATCTAATCCTGAAAAAATCCAAAAATTGCAAATCAACAAAAAATATTACATTCATCACATGAATCAATTTACAGAATATAACCCACTATAGATCTGTAAAATCAAGTCTAGAATAATAAAATTTGGGACCAAAACTACGCGCTGATACCAATTGAAGGAACTATGATGTTCTGCAGCAAAAGCGAGGATCAACCCAGTTTTAATTTTCACATTACAATAAAATTACATGATACAATTTATGCAATTAATATTTAATTTACAGCATCCAAAGAAGAAGGAGGAGGAGATCTTACCTTTGAAGATATTGAAACCTTCCTCACGAATTTGCTCCTCTTCGATCATTAACAATCACGATCCAACAAACGGTAAATCCAAGGGGCACCACCACAAGAATTATCTTGTATTCTCTTGGGATGAGAATTTCTCAGGGGGTATGGGTTTTAAGATTTTGAAAGAGATGGAGAAATTTTTTAGAGAAAGGAATTAGTTTGATCTATTTTTTGAAAAAATACAGAGAGTTTTCTTTTCTGTATCAACCCTAAAGAGAAGAAAAAGAGAGAAAAGAAAACTTCCTGCAAAACCACCGCACATTAGTGATTGAGAGAATTAAGGAGAGGGAAGTTATTTCCCTCCCTTTAATTTTGAAATTTAAAATAAATTACAAAAATTAATTTAAATAATTTTTATATATATATAATAACTAATTTATTATATTTATATATAACCATATGTTATATCATATATAACACATAACCTATAACTTTTATATTGTATCAAATACAATACAACTTATAGTTTTAATTCTCTCAATAATGTATGATATTTAATAATCACATTTATATTAAATTCAATTTTAGGAATATCATTCATATAATTAATATTTGAATCATATTCAAATATTTAATTCCCTATAAATAAACTTTATATTATAATGTATTGAATACATAATATTAATTATATCGTATATAATTAATTTAAATTAATTATATCACATATATTAATTCACTCAATTAATTTGAACATTTCTCATTATTGTAAAATTTATGATCATGTAAAACATCATCAGTACTCTATTTTTCAAACAATCGTTTTCATCTTTCAAAGATTCATTCTCAATAGACAATATCTTATACTTCTTTGTTAATTTTAAATATCTATGACTAACCTTTTCAAGTGTCACATTGCATACTTTCAAAAGCATCATACAACTGATCATAAAATAGAGATTTATGACTTACCTCATCTTCATCGGTCTCATCACAAGAGTCATTTTTTAAATGGAGGATCAAGCACAAAGAGGACTTGTCCAATTTTTCGTTTTTTACTTCACGAAAATTTTCTGAATCATTAGAGTTATAATTCTACTTCACATCATATGAAACATTAGTAGTACAAGAAAAATGTTCTACACTATACATATTATCAAGATAGTTCCAAATATCATATGCATATTCAAAATGTAGAATTTTATCACAGATTTATCTATCTAATGCATAATATATGATATTTATAGCCTTAATTTCAATTTAGATAAATCATGGTCACAAACATATACAATTTTGAAATCTGTAGTAAGCATTAATATTTTCATTTGATTTTTCGATGCATGATAGTTTCTACCATTAAAGAAGGGAGGTCTATAAACACAACGATTTTCTATAGTTATCATAGCTTAAGCAATTAAGCTTTTCAAATAATTTTTCAAAATATTAATAAGATACTTTATATATCACAATCATATTTGAAAAATAATTTATATAGAAGAGCCCCTTGCTCTGATACCAAGTGGAGTGAAAAACTTAACAATGGGTATTGTTCCAAAATAATTTATAAAAAATATGTTTTATTACAAACAAGAACAATCTGACTCTTGATACCAATTGTAGGATCGACATGAAAACTCTAAAGGGAAGGGGGTAAATAGGGTTATTAAAACCAATGAAACTTTTCTCTAATGCGGACCTAATTAAACAAATTAATATACTTTTTGAAAAACAAGTAATTTAAATATTATACATATACATTCACTTTAAAAGACCAATAAAGTGACATTAACAAATTCAAACATCCAATTTAATTTTCATATGAAGGATGATAACATAAATATAATTAATTTCCAGCATTAAAACAGATTAATGATTAATTGCAAAATTAAATAAGATAAGGGCAAAGATACTGACACCAAGAATTTTATAGCAGTTCGACACAATCGGCCTACATCCAGTTTCCAAGCTTCTCTTGGGTATGTTATACGAACTTGACTCTTTTCACGGCTTAAAATCGAACCATACAACATTCTTTTTTGGGCGCAAGAACAAACTCGATCCTTTGGTTGATGATCAAAATGTTACGATCACTCTTTTTCCAAGATCAAGAGCAACCCTTATAATAGTTTGGAAAAATAAATAACACACTCGACAAACTCTCTAAAAGAGTGGACTTACAAATTTAGCACTCATTGAATCAATCCCTGTAACATAAAATATCTCTCTCAAGAAGAAGATTGAAAGAGAAAATTGAAGTTTGGAGAGAGAGCAACAATGGTGACTTAATGAGTTTTAGAAGATTGAAAATAATAAAAATTGTTTTCATGGTTTGGAAAAAATTGGGTCATTGGAGAAAAAATTGAATGTAAATGTAATTTGGAGAAAATTGAATGTAAATTTAAATAGAGAGAAAAAATTGTTGAAACCCACATTTAATTGGGTCATTGGATCTTCAAAAAGAAAAATCAATGGTAGAGATTTTAAACTCAACTAGCAGTTAGACACAAACAAAAAAAAAATATAATAATGCATATCTTTTTAAACATTTCTTTTAAGACCCAACAAAAAACAATGTCCACTATGTGTTCAAAACTAACCATTAGACACAAATATAAAATAATATTAAATTCATTTTCTTTTTAAAAGTAATCCAAAAATCAAAATTCTACAATGTGTCACTTCTCCCATCCTCCAAGTACCACCTTTCAATTGGTCCATTTTGATGAGAAGAATTCTGCCACATCATCCGCTCGGGATTTTTCCATTAAGCTTGTTTTGGTCATGTCTTCTTCGTTTGAACGCCGATTTGAGTGATTCAAATGTGTTAGAACGGTTGTTCCAAGTTCTACACAATGAACACTTCAAAAAAACTAAATTGTTAATAAATAAAATCAGGTTTGTTATCCTCAAAACATTAATTTTTAATTAATTTACGATTAATAACCAAAAAGTCATCAGTACATTAGTCATAAGTGTGAATTCGAAGGAATACAAATCAACTATAGGTGTGATCTTGACGGATCACATATCAGTCATAGGCATGCAACCCAAAGGTACACATATCAGTCATGGATGTGATCCTTAAGGGCCCTATATCAATCATGAAGTAGTAAACTCCCTGATAAGAAAGCTAACAATCACCATCAATTCTAGCATGCATCAATCAAACATTATACCTCATAATAACATTACATCATATTAACATAGTCATCATATTTAGTGTGCATAATGTAAGCATAAGATCTTATTATATTCATAGTAATGTAACTTATAAATTACCAGATTGTTCATAGCCATTGATCAAAGCGTAGCAAACCATTTCATATCATTCTAAATAAATGTATAGTCTTATCATCATCATTTTAGTTAAGACGATTGGTTCAAAAGCAAATCAGTAGTAAGATAATTATTTTGAGATGATTAAAGTCCAAATGTAATATTTCGAGTAAAATCTCCTTATTTGGCTTCAAAAAAAACTTGAACCAAATCTCAATAGGTTGTTTGCTCCAAACAACTTCCAACTTTGCACAAAGATCGAAATCTACCTTTGAATCACAAATAAGAGTTATAAACCTAACTTACAACAACATAAACCAATATAACAAGATTTAGAAACCTTAATCACTTACCAAGAATCGCCAAAATCAATCTAAGATAGATGGAAAGCGGTTTATAACATTCCAAAACTTCAATTTAATATTCGAAACATGGTGGATAACATCAATTTCATGTCAAAACTTAATGGGCATTCAATAACTTCCATGAAAATAAAAAAAACTTACCAAAAATTCACCCAACTCTTAATCCTCTTGACAACACGCTATTCTCTTCTAGAAATCCTCCAAACTTCAAATAAAAACTATCACCCGATGTGTAAAAACGCCGATGGAAGTCGAACGACGGCAACGACGCACTCGACGGAGCAGCGACTCATGGAAGAGAGACGACGCTGGCTGAGGAACGCGAACAGCGGCTGATGTGCGCTGATGAGCGAGGCGGAGACACGCCGGCTCCGGACGAATGCGAGTGACGGCGACAAAGAGCTGGCAGCGGCGCGGCTTGAAGTTTCGGTCGACGGCGTCTGGTAGAGAGATCTGGTGCGCACGGTGTGGCTCCGTCAGCGAGGCAGACGGCAACGTGAACGGCGGCGGCGGCGTGGCTCAATTTCCGGAGGCCGCGAGGCGGCTAGAGCGATCGCGAGCAACGGACTGGTACGGCGTGGGATTCGTGCGTGAAGGAAAACGAAGGGCCAGGGGGGGTGTTGGCGTGTACCGAGGGAGAGAGAGAGAATTCAATTAATTTCTTTTCCTTTATTTTCTTCTTGTTTTTGTTTTGTTGTTGTTGTTTTTTTTTTCTAACGTCTAACTCCGAAAACATTTTTTTTTTAATGGATTGTTTTTAAATATAAAAAATAAATCAAAATATTTATAAAATATAACAAAATTTTAGAATTATCAATTAGACATTAATAGACTTTTATCAGTGTTGATCAATGATATTGATAAATACTAATAAAAGTCTATCCATGTTTATCAACACCTATCATTGATAGTTCTAAAATTTTGCTATATTTTAAACAGTGTCTATCTGGTAAATATCTTCAAAGATTTTACCGTTTAAAATAGTTTTCCTTTTTTAATTCTAATTACTTTCCTTTTCTTTATATTTCCTTTTTAAATTCTAAATCCAATTTAAATTCCTTCAAAAATTCAAATTTCCAAATTTTTAAAATCTTTAATCCTTAACCAAATAAGATAGTCCAATTTCTTTTTCCTAACTCATTAATTTAATTTTGGATCCAAACGGAACAAAATTTAGCACTACAATTTTTTCTAAATAAATCAATTTTATTTTTCCTTAAATTCAATTGAAATTTCAAATCTTTACAAATATCATTTAAATTTAAATAGCTTACCTCCTAAATTCGATTTTGGTCTCAATCTAATGAAACAAGATAATTTAAAGAAAATTATATGAAAATTTGAAGTGTTACAAATATCAAACAAAAAATGTTGGTTTCTAGAATCAAGAAATTACGTAAAAGCTATGTTTAAATTGATCATTAGTTTCAAAAATTAAGAAGCTATGTTTAAAATTCATGGAATAAAAGTGTATTTTAAGAAAATAAAAGTTTTAGAAAAATAATAGTTTAAACAAGTTTTGATAAGATACATATTCTAAGTAAAGTTACTCATTTAAATTCTTAAAAATAGTTCTTAAAAGGCTCTAGGTACCTATTTTAAAATTAACTACTTTTTTTGAAAAAAAAAAAAAGAAAAGAAAAGAAAATTTAACACTCATATACAAGCATTATTTAAAATGAAAAATGAAAAAAAAAAAAAAAAAAAAAGAAGACTAATGACAGCACTATAACTTGGACCCAAGACAACCAATTATCGAAGGCCAAGGCCCAAGTAAAACTTGGACAAGATATACCACGAGCTAGAATGTAGAGGATCCTTTCAAATGATAGTATAATTACTACTATATACATGATTGTTCACTAATAAAGCTGAAGTTAGGCTTATTTGGGATAAAATATAACTTCAACTTTTATTCTCTAAATCTTGCGACATCCTAAAATCTTTAAACTTACTTAAACATTAATGAAACTTTTGCAAGGCACACCTTTTTAAAAGCTCTTGGACCATTGGAGATATTATCCACTTTGAGCATAAGCCCTCATGGTTTACTTTTTGTTTTACTCAAAAGCTCTTGGACCATTGGAGATAGTTATTCTCGCTTATATAGCATGGATCTTCCCCTCATCTAGCCAATATGGGACTTTGGTCGTACTCCAACAATTTCTTCTCAAACAAAGGACCACTAAAGTGTTCCTTAAATAGTCATTCATTCGTGTTTACTCTCAAACAATCCCTTTTACCCAAGCTAACTTACTATTCATCAAAGCTCATTCCCTATCTGATTAACTCAATCAAGAATCACAATGACTATATCATTGAGACACAATATAGGATTGCTTCAAGCTAAGCACGTTTAACTTTGGAGTTCTTATGATTGAGCCACCAAAAAGGAAGATGTACCTTGTTGGTATAGGTAGTAACTTTCAATTCTTTTAAGTCTTTTTTAACCATACTTTCATGTCCTCAGGATCTCTCTCATTCAGATGTGATATCAGTTCATTCATGTACCCCTCCTGAACTCGGGTCGTTACATGTTTCATGTACACGTTTAACATATGTGAAAGTTAAATTTGTAGATTTTTCTATTTGAATGAGCTATATTTGATTTTGTCAATTTAAAACTCAAATGAGTTAAACTTGACAAATGATTCAAATTTTGTATTTATTTGATTTTTATTTTTTATTTTGGAGAATTACTAAGTTACTAATCTACAAATAGCAACTTCTTTTTTCATTTGGAGTATCTCATTCCACTTTGAAGAGCTTGAGTTAAGATGAGAATAAGTATCTAAGAGTTCTGTCAGGTTCGAGTAGTTCGATGTTGTAATTCTGCCAAAATTAATTGTTATATCCTGCTGAGTCAATCGTTATAATCTGCTTGCAGCCCCTACAAAGTGAATAATATATTGTCTTCAAGATAGTGTTTATTAAAAACATACCTCGACTACCTTTTGAATTTCCACAAATATCTAAGGTTTTTATAAGTTTTTTTATTATTTCAATTTATAGGTCTTGTTATACTATTGGCTTACCTTGAGTTTAAACATTATCATTGTATCTTAGAATTCAAACTTGCAATCAATAATAGTACTTTCAACTAAAGTTGAATTCATTGTAGCTTCATAAGTTGTAAAAGAGGTAATTCAGGACCTTGGGTTTACACACAAAAGAATATCTTCTATGACAATTAAAGTGCAGTATGTTTAATTAAGAATAAAAAATTTCATGAGAGATCAAAGCATGTAGATGTTAAATTGCATTTTATTAGGGAGATGATTGAAAAAGGATTGGTGAAAGTAATTAAAATTAAAACCGAAGAGAATGCAGCGGAACTGAACTTGTTGTGCGAGCTAAGTTTGATTTATGTGTTAAGCTGCTCAGGTTGATAGATTGCCCGACCACTTTAAAAGGAGAGATTTAGTCCAAATGTGGAAAATTTGTTGAGCTGGAGCAAAATCTTGAAATACATATTTAATTTTTATTAAGAATAATTCTTACAGAGGTTTGATATCGTTTGTTAGTGATTTTCAAAGGTTGTGCTTGAGATCGAGATCCAGAGTAAAAAGAGTTAAAACATACCAAATTTGTCTTAAAAAGTCAAAACCGAGCCAAAAATGGAAAAAAGGAAGAAAAAGACTGAGGAAGCTCAAAAATAGGAGAGTGTCATGACGTTTTACATGGAGTGTTGTGAAAGACTGAAGTGTTGTGGCGTTGTACAAAAGCACTGCAACGTTGTGAAGTGCCCCTGGCGCTAGTGCTGCAACTTAGGAAAATTTGTCAATTATAGAAAGTTTTTATCTATTTAATCTAGGATTTTTGGTCGACCACAATCAATAAGTTTTGGAGTGTTAGAGATCTAGAGAGAATGTTTTGAGTAGAGTACTAAGGTCATTAATGTTAGAGTGATTAGAGAACATTGAAAGGTTGATTCCCACCACTGAGACGAGACTGGAACATCGGATAACGCCTTCTTTTTCTTTTTGTATCTTGGTTTTTTTTTTCTATATTTTTGCATTCGAATTATGGTTCTGTCCATAGAAGTCATGTTAGGCTAAATTCTCATTATTCTAAGGTTAGATGAATTTTATGGAGTATTTCTAAACACATTTGTGGATCTTAGATTTAATTTAACTTAATACATTTTAGCATAATCGTTTTAATGATTTTGAATGTTTGATCAATATTCGAACGATTTCATAAATCTTGCTATAGTGAGTAGGCTTTAGATAATATCATGCATGCTACACTATCGTTTGAACACATTAGAGTAGTTGGATAATGACAAAGACTATTGATGAAGAATTTTTATGCTTTGCTTAATTATCTAGTTTCAAGAGATTAGTAATTAGTAATTAAGTGAAAAAGAAGATTGTTTTCGACAGGTTTGTCAATAATCTCCACACTTGATCACTTTTATTGTCTTCTTAGTTTAATTTAATTAATTTGCATGATAAGTGAGTTCCTAAATAATATTGGAACAATCTTTGAATAGTTAAGGTTCTATTTAGTAATTTTTTTTTTTTGTTTTTGTTTTTGAAAATTAAGTCTATGGACACTACTATCACCTTCAAATTTCTTTATTTTTTTATCTACTTTTCATTTATGGTTTGGAAAACCAAGCCAAAATTTGAGAACTAAAAAAAGTGACTTTCAAAAAATTGTTTTTATTTTTGGAATTTGGTTAAGAATTCAACTATAGTACTTAAGAAAGTTACAAATTATCACGGTAAGAAATATGGATGAAATATGTTTAATTTTCAAAAGAATAAAAATTAAAAAACCAAATGGTTACAAAACGGGCCTTAAAAGATTATCAATTCAATTTCTTGAGGACAATACTTGACCAAGACCATTTTGACTATATTATTACTCGATATATGCACTTATATTAAACCAAATTTTTGCCATCATAGCTCACCACACATCTCAACAAGAAAATCAAGATTAATGAAATATCTCATTGAAGAATAATGAGTTAGAATAAAATAACTAATTAAGATTTAGCATATGCACCTCTTTGCGTTCTTCATTATGATCAGAATGTATTTTGTATTGATTCTCTTTGAATAAAAAGGTCTCTCCAAGATTTGCAAAGTGACATCAGCCTAACGTAAAGTCTTGTGTTCTTCTTTCTTTTATCTTTTTATTCTCGATTGATTGTGGTTTTCCATCTTCATACAAATTGAAGTTGTTCTCCATCTTCTCTCTCAGATTTGTATGCTCATTTTACAGAGAATGAAAGATAAAAGTGAGTTTTTCATTTTCTTAAACAATTCTCAAAAACTCAGGCAAAGCAAATAAAGGAAATGGAAACTTTGATATCACCACAATTTAGATCAGAGTCTTGTATAACAGAAAGCTTCAATGTCAACTACAATTTCAAATTTTGTAATTGAAAAATACGGTGGCAATGGAGACTTTGTTTTGTGGTCAAAGAAGATTAAAGCAATCTTGAATTCATAAAATGCAATTGAAGATCCAAAAGACTTTTCAAACACAGTGACAAGAAAAAAAAAAAAACAAAAAGACAATGGATAGGTTTGCATTTACCACTTTTATTTCGAATGTAACTCATAAAAGGTTGTAATCTCAGCTCTTAGGTGTAAAGAACTTGAGCTTAATTCAAAGAAAAATGATTCAGAAGCATAATCTCTTTATCTCAAAGATAAAGGGTTACAAAAGAAAGGAAATTCATAAAAGGACAAAGGAATTTTAAAGAAGATATGACTTTTAAATGCTTCCTCTATCGCAAAGACAGATACTTTTAAGAGACTGTCCCGAAAGAAGGAAGAAAACTAATAGAAGAGATTCAAGAAAAAGAAAAGAACAAATAAAACTAGATGTGGCAATTGGTGAAGATACATCTGAATTTATTAAAATCATTGCTGCTACTGAGGACAAAGGGGAAAAGACATGACACTAAGGAGAAGGAAGACTAGGTCTGTGACATCTGAAATTTTCAGGTAATTTCAAGATAATTATCTTGAATATTATCTTGAAATTTCAATCCCTTTTATCTTTTTCAAAAGTCAGTTCTACAAATTAATCTTTGCCAAGAGGATAGTCAAGAAGACGTTATGACGGCGTCACGATATTGTTAGTGGAAGATTGGTTCATTGAGAAAGAAGAAGATACATAATTTTTTTTAAGAAAATGTTCTTCGAAGGTGAGTTCTTTCTTCTTCTCTATAAATTAACTTTTATTTCATGCTTAACCTTTACTGCATTGTGAATGCACGTTGTACTTTCAATTCTATGTTGAAAATTCTAAAATAAAATTAAAAGAAAAGTACATCATTTGCTAGCGTATTATTTGAAGTGTAATCAGTTTGCTAGTGTATTAAGTTCTTGTACATCATTTTTCTCAACACAAATATTTATATAATGATATGATATTGCCTACTATCCTCATGAGCCTTTATAATTTTGTTTTTTGTTTCACCCAAAATGTCTCATATTATTAGAAATAGTTATTCTCACTTATATACTGTAAAGCTTCTTCTTATCAGGTTAATATAGGACGTTGATTGTATTCCAACATTGTATAGTCGAATAGACAAAAAGCTTTTGAAATTGTTTCACAAAAAATTAGATCTCTCTCCTAACAAACTTAAATTTTTTTATTTATCCTACTTTCTTATGTTAAATTTCTACTATAGTATTTGAATTATTATTGTAGTTTTAAACATGTAATTGTATTCGAAGTTTCAAATCATACATCTTAATGTACCTAAAATATATAGTTATTTTATCTCAAATACTATTTTTTGTTAACAACCAATTACAGGATTGATGATCAAATCCTTCGACCTTTAAAAAATAAGGTTATGTTAATTACAGTTGAACTAAGCTCATTGTAACACAATATTCTCAATACTATTACAGTATAAGCAGCAGACAAAAGTGCATGTCCTAATTAACATGGATGACAAAACAATTCTCCTTTCTTAGTATATTACAAATCTTGCCGACTCTTTAATTATCAATCCATTCTAAAATGGAAAACGATTCATTGTTCTTTTCTAATCTCCATAATCCAAACAAATCATTGACTGTTTTGTTCTTTATAATTATTTAAGAGTATGCATGATTTAATATAATTTTATTTTTATTGAGCTGAAAAGTCATACACTGCTCTAATGTTTGTAATATATGAAAAGATTTTATTTCTTTTCAGTTCAAAAAATGCTATAGAAGCGATTGAATCATTATAATTTATGTTATCTTTTAAATATTATTTATTGATAAGATATAAATAAATCTCTCTATTTTTTCTCTATAATAATTTAACATCAAGCATCTTAAAGTTAAAAGTTACATTGGTTGCATAGTTTGGCGGTTCAAGTCCTCATACGTCATATTCTTTTACTTAGAAAAAGAAAAAAAAAAAAGCATGCTATATAATTTGTGTTTTAATCTAATTTAAAAGTTTTATGAAAATGAACATCGGTTAAATATTGTCATAAAATTTTGGTTACATCTAAGCAAAATTATAAAACAGTTACCTCTTAACTTTGTCATTTATGTTTTTTTTCCCAAGAAAAAATATCATTTATATTTAAAAATACCTCTACTCTTTTAAATGTTGCGATATTACTTTTGACCTTCCATAAATGTTTCAAAATGACACTTTCGATAGAAAACCAATAAGAATGTTTGAAGTTTAAATTTCCATATTTCTATTGTTAGAGATTTGATTTGGTGTTGGCTATATTTATTTAAGAGTTGTGTGGTTGTATTCTCTGGATATTCATTTGTCTGTCTCATGGATAGTCTTTCAATATGTTTTTGCTATTGTTGGTCGAAACATAATGTTGTTATTTAAATTGTTGATTCTACGGAATATTTATTTCCTTATCTGGAAAATCCCTTGAATGTTAATTCTTCTGATTTTTTTTTTTTTTTTTTCTGAGCATTGTCTAATTCTATTTAGAGTAGTCTCCTTATCTTCTTTCCTTTGTGCATATTTAAGGAGTTGTGGCTTTCAATTTAGGGATGGCCATTTTAAAGATTCTTTGAAGTCGATTGTCTTTGTATGTTTTTCTTACAAACTACAAGTGTGTCAAAGATTGTATTATTGTAGATTTTGAGACTTATTCTAGATCCATGGGTTTACTCTTCAATAAACTTGAGAATGGATTCTCAAACTTAGGAGGAGTCTAAGTTCATCGAGTGGAGTAAGCTTCACTTGAAAGTGGAAAGGTAAGGCCCCGTTTGGTAACTATTTTGTTTTTGAAAATTAAACCTATGGACACTACTTCCACCTCCAAACTTATTCCTTTGTTATTTATTTTTCACCATTGGTTTAAAAAATCAAGCAAAATTTGAGAACTAAAAAAAGTAGCTTTCAAAAATTTGTTTTTATTTTTAGAATTTGACTAAGAATTCTACCATTGTACTTAATAAAGATGCAAACTATTGTAAAAATGTGGGTAAAATAGGCTTAATTTTCAAAAACAAAACAAAAAATCAAATGGTTGCCGAACGAAGTCTAAAAGTATTGGTGAGAGGGAATCTCACACTTAGGGGGAACCAAAGGCACATTGAGAGGGAGTCTCATGCTTAGGGGGAGTTTAAGTGTTGGATCGCTAATATACACATACTTAAGGGGAGCTTAAGTTCATTGATAGGGAGTCTTACATTTAGGGGGAGTTTAAGTGATCTTGCAAGGAGTTATTTTGTTCGTGTGTCATTGTATTTGTCGTGACATTATGGATAAGTACAACGCTATAATTGTTTGATATTATATTAGTGAAAATATTTTTTCACAGGTACACTGCCCCCAGACGTAGGTGGTATTTCATCGAACTAAGTTAACAAACTTTGTGTTCTGTTCTGGTTTTTTTTTTTTTTTTTTTATGTGATTATGCTTGATGTTCCTTACAAGATCTTCATCCATCATATATTTATTCGTATTTGGAGTGTAACAAAAAATCTAAAAAACTAAAAAATCAAACATAAACCAAATTAATTCACTGGTTTGGTTCGATGATTGTTTAGTACAAAATTAAACATGTTGGTTTATATTCTAAGACAATCGAAAAATATTGGTTTAGTTCAAAAAAATGAACCGAACTAAGAGTATATATACTGCATTTGAAGGACTATGAGGTCCAATGCGGAAGCGGGATTGTTCCTAATTTCAATTTCATAGAAAAGTAAATCACAGAGAAACACAGTTATGCATTCTACAAATTTTACGACATGTAGAAGAAATTAAGGTTAGAAATATACTTACCTTTGAAGAATCAATTCTTCACAATAATCCTCCTCGAATAGTCACGAAATCTTCTCTTGATTATGAACAAGTTGTTGGGTTGTATGTCCTAAGACTCACAGTTTGTGATGTTAAACATATTCTATTATCAATAAAGATGTTATTGACGTTTATTCAATAAAACTGTTATTGAATATGTGAATTGCACTTGTAAAGTCTAAATCCAATAAACTAAAGATCCATGGCTATTATATGAATACATGAACTTTATATGAAGACATAAAAGTGGATCAAGTTCAGTAAATAGCGAAAATGGTCTATAGTATACGAATAAGGCTGGGTACCTTATTCTGGTAATACTATCAGATGTGGCCCACTCTGTAGTTGTTACAATTTGTTATAAAGTGCTACAAACGAAGTGATTCTGATTTGTTCATATAATGACATGAGAAGCGGGAGCATCCTATGCAATGAATTTGCATAAGATCGGACCAAAAATTAAGTCACTCTTACTTTATAACGTTGTTTATTGTTTAAGACTGACTATTTTAAAGCGATGACCTAGGTAACTTGACCTTAATCCTAAGCTAACTGTGAACTCCTGTTTATTCGAGATTGTCCTTAGATTTGCATGGGTGAGGGTTGGCTCAATAGCGTCGGCTCAATAAGCCTCCTATACAAATAGATATGCATTTAAATTTAATTACAGCATGCTTTTACACGAAAATGGGTTTTAAAAAACCTCACATTGAATAATCTTTCTTCCTGTTTCCTTCCCTCGAACAGTCACGTACAACTTGAAGACCTTCTTCAAGAATTTTTCGAACCAAAACCTAGACACAACCATAATGCTACCTTGGTATTCTCGGGGTGAGAACCTAAGAATGGTGGGCTTTGACTATTTTGGTTAGGAGGGAAAATTCTTGAGGTGGAGGAATAAGATTGAGAGCTTTCTCACAAGACAAACTCATAGAAATTTTCTGTAACAACACTCTCAATCGTTCGACAGTAATCGTACAGTAGTAGAGAAAGAAAAACTATTTTTCTTTTTATTCCTCTTGCCATCGTCGAGTGTGCGATCATGATAGGACTCGAGGAAGAAGCCCCGGCTAACTCCGTGCTAGCAGCCGTTACGAAGTCAGAATCGAATCTTTTTGTTGGCTTTCCCAATTCATTCGTGAATCGTAGTAGACTTCATGAGAGGTCATTCGGGGGTAGATAGGAGTTAATCCATAATGGAAGATATCAATTTGAATATCTGCCCGAATCTGATTAATAAAGAATAAAGTTACAAAACATAATCACCCACTAAAGTGGGAGGAGAGAAAAGATGGGGAAAGGAGTTGTAACTCCCTTCCTTATTATTCAAATAATAATAATATAATATAAATAAATATGATAACTAACTTATCATATTATATTATATTAAATTATATGTTATATCAAATATAACATATAACCTATAGTTTTAATATTGTATCACATACAATATAAACTATAGATTCCTTTCTCTATTATATCACATTTCATATAAATCATATTTATATTAAATTTAACAACTATGAATCACATTCATAGAAAATATATTTAAATTTCATTCAAATATTAATTTCCTACTATTAAGCTATAATGTACCAAATACATTATGACAATTATATCACA
This sequence comes from Benincasa hispida, assembly GCF_009727055.1. NCBI lineage: Eukaryota > Viridiplantae > Streptophyta > Magnoliopsida > Cucurbitales > Cucurbitaceae > Benincasa > Benincasa hispida. The sequence continues at coordinate 57,336,385 of NC_052349.1, forward strand.
TATAATTGAAACTATACAATTAAATCCCTCTATTAATTTGAAAAATTCAAATTAATTCAAAATTGATTCTCAACTAAATCCTTTTGAGCTACCAAGGGGACCTCATAGATCTGTAGCTTGAAGCTCCAACAGTACATGAATAATTAATTAAACTCAATTATATTATTCATCATCCGTTAACTGTCAAACATTCCACTAAAGACCGACAACTGTACTTTTCGTACTACATATATATTTTTGTGTCTATTTGATATAACTAATCAACAGTACGAAGACCCTTCACAAATTGCTCATAAGTACAACTGGGTCAAAATACCATTTTGCTCATGTAGTTACATCTAACTCCTTATGTACCACCGATCCCTCTAATGAACAATAGATCATAGTCCCATTATGACTAAGTCCCTCTCGAGCCAAGAGAGGGTGTGGCGTCACATTGTTCAAGACTCGGAACTAGCCCTTGAGGGAGCAATTTATCTACTTACCCCTACCTCGGGGAAGGAGTGAATTCCATCTTGTGTAGCTGTGTTCTTAGCTCCCCAATCAAAAAAATCCCCGAAATGGTAGGCTTGTTGAGTCGGCGATGTGGCCACTCTCACCCATACAAATCAAAAGACCGCTCTCATAGGCAGGAGTTCACAACTCACTTGGGATTCAGGTCATGTTACCTATGGTCATCTTGGTCAAATGTAAGTCTCTATTATGAATGGTGTTATATAACGAGACTAAACATTTCGTGGTCCGGTCTTATATATTGGGATTGGTGTCCTAATTCTCCCGGAGTCTCGTAGTTTGTAAACTGTACACATTGTTATGAATAAAATAAGAGTTATTTTATTTGGCATTTACTCATATCCAATAAACAAAGCTCCATGGTTACTATATGTAAACTTAAGCATGTATAAGAGATATACAAGTGAATCATGCCTTAAGTGATCTAAAAAAAAAAGGTTTGTAGTATAAGGATTAAGGACGGATACCTGATCCTGGTGACACTACATATACGACCCACTTTGTAGAATTTGCAAATGTTGTGAACTACTACAGATGGTAGATCCTGACCATTCATGTGGAAACATGCAAGTGGGGGTGTCTTATACAAAGAGTTTGTATAAGACCAGACCACGAGATGACTAGTCTCTTTATGTAACGCCATTAATACTTGAGACTTATATCTCACCTAAACGACCATAGGTGACATGACCTCAATCCTGAGTGTTTTGGAACTCCTGCCTTTGAGGACAGTCCTTTGATTAGTATGAGTGAGAGTGGCCAGATTGCCAACTCAACATGCCTACCTTTTTGGGGATTTGGCTGATTTGGGAGCTGGGAACTTAGTTACATAGGATGGAATTTACTCCTTCCCCGAAGTAGGGGTAAGTAGATAGATTGCTCCCTTAATGGTTGATTCTGGGTTTTGAACATAGTGGCCACAGCTTCTCTTTGGAAGAGAGGACTCAATCATAGTAGAACTATGACTTATGTTCATTAGAGGGATCAGTGGTACTTAAGGAGTTAGATGTAACTATAGAGGCATAATGGTTATTGGCCCAGATGTACTTATGAGCGATCTGTGAAGGGTTATCGCACTGTTGATTGGTTGATATGGACACAAAATATATATGTAGTAAGGAGAGTGTAGCTGTCTGTCTTTAGTAGAGTATCTTCCAGTTAACGGATGGTGGATCCCGTCGCTAAGAAGTTTAGTCAGTTATTCACGTATCGTTGGAGCTTCAAGCTACATGTCCATAAGGTCCCCTTAGTAGCTCAATGGATTCAAGTCGAGAATGAGTTCTTGGTGTTGATTTGAAATGTTCAAATTGACAAGAGGAAATATTATATATGATATGATCGATGTGATGTATGAGATACATCAAGTAGAGGATTAATGTAGATGAAATTTACATTAAGTACCATGAAATAGAAAAAGAGCTATGGTTTATTTGTTTCATGAGATGAAATATTAAAACTATAGGTTATAAATATAATATGGTAAGTTGGTTATCGTATATATTTATAATAATATTAATTATTGGATAATTATCTCTTTTTCTCTAATAACCAATTGAGTGGGAGGTTATTAGTGGTTTTCATGGTAGCACTGAGATAAAAGGAAAAATGTTTTCCTAAATTTAGAAGATTTTGCAAGAGTTGCTATTCTCTAAAAACTCACAGTTGGCTGTCAAGTGAATTGGATTCACTAAAAGATAGCACAAAGAGAGACTAAACGATCGTGGAGTGACACTATACGATAGTTCACTCAGCTGGTCATAGCTAAACGATTGCATGCCTTTTGCTATACGATAGTTTGCCTTTTGCTATACGATAGTTTGCCTTCTGCTAAACGGTTGAGCATTCGTCTATACGATAGACTCTTGTTATCTCCCACTTACTCAATCGTCTACATGATTATTATTCCTCTGGTCTCTTCCTCTAACCAAGTCCGCATAAAGCCCATACTTCTAGATTCTCACACCAAAAATACCAAGGTAGCCATTGTGGTGGTGTCCTCACTCAACTCGATTGAGTTCGAGGTTTTTGAGGCCGTTCGTTGGGTTCGTGATCTTGGAGATCATTGAGTTCGTGTTCGTTGTGATCCCGCTGTGTTGCAGTCACTGTGTTCGAGCATTCATGTGTTGTTGTCTTGGAGACTGATCGAATGTTCGTGATTAATGGAGTTTGAAGCATGAGTCTTCAAAAGTATATATAATCTTTCCCTTGATTATCTTGTAAGGGTGTTGTAATTTCAATTGTGCATGACTGGTTAGTTTCCGTTTCTTGACTATAATTCTGTATGTTCAATTTTAAGTGGAATTTGGAACGATCATTCTACTATTCAGGGAAATCCTCATGTTTGATTTCCTTCATATACAAACTCTTTTGTATAGAATATCCCCCCTCGCATGTCTAATACATGAATGTTTAGGATCAGATCATTTGTAGTACTTTCCAACAATTGTAATACCTACAAAGCGGGTCATACTCATAGTCTCACAAGCATAAGGTACCCAACCTTATCCATCTACTACAAACCATTTAGGTTATCACTTAAACATGATCCACCCGTATGTCTCCACATACATGTTTAAGTTATAAAGATAACCTTGGATGTTAGTTTATTGGTTTGTGGTTAATGCAACTAAAATACATCATATTTTATAGTCAAAGTGAATAAAATATCATATATTTTATTAATCACATAATGAGTTTGTTCATACAATGTTTACAAACTATAGGACTCTACGAGATTTAAAGCATCAACCCCAACACAATAGACACCAGATCAGGGGCGAAGCAAGACAATCTGTCAAACTCCTCTTCGTACTCCTCTACTATCATGGCCCCATATTTCAACTTTATAAACTCAGCCTACTTGTTGTACCTCACGTGAGCAGAGAAGTACTTCTAGTAGAACTGCTCTTTGAATTAGTCCCACGTTGCTTGGTCCCCATTAGCTTCGATCATTCTTTCGGCTGAGCACCACTAGCACTTGACATTATCGACGAGAACAAAGGCAGCACACTGCAACTTCTACTCTTCTGAGCACTTCATGTATTGAAAAATCCCTTCCACACTGGATAGCCACAACTCTGCTTTAGTGGAGTCTTTCAGGGATACGTTAAACGTCAGAGGGTCATACTTTTTGAAGTCCCGTAGATATTCGACCTCTAAGGAAGGGCCTACCACAGTTTAATTCGGTACCTTGTCTTGATTCTGAACTTGGGGTGTCGGAGTTGGCGGGGTAGCACCTGTTGCGACTATGCGTGCTGAGCTATCTGCTCGGCCACAATATCCTTTAAGCTGCCCTACCACAACATGCGTGACGACATTCCCAATAGTTGCAGCCATGACAGTGTACTCTGTCGGAATCTCTGTGGGTGATGGTCCTAGCCGGGGTACGGTCAAATTTCGAGGCCCATTTCTTGCTCTAACACTTTGTCAAGTTGCCCCAGAAGGGTCAAAAGGCGGTGGGTCCCGTATCTATTAGCTTTGCACCTCAGGGTCTTGTACGTCAGGGTCCTACTTCACAATAACATTCTTACCTCGACTACCCCTTCCTCTAGTTCGTGGTGCCATACTTGATAACCACACGAAACGCTTAAAAAAAATTCTTGCAAGGAAACCCATCAAATACAACTATACAATAAGTAAAGTTTCATGCATAATTCCCTAAAGGACTTAAGGGACGTACCTAGTGATGACGAGAAATCCGTTTGTGGCCATAAGGAACATTTTGGACTCACTATGTAAGTCAGTCTACAAAACCTAAAACTTAAGCTCTGATACCAACTGTAATAACCTAAATCTATATTATGTTTCTAGGACGCTACTATGTGCATGCATAGGTTTGACGATGAAATCCTCGAGAAAAAATTAAATAAAAGAATTAAAACCTTTATTTCATTAAATTAAACTAAATAATAGATAAATTCTAAAAACACTGTTCGGGGTATCCCTGACCCAAAATTTAAAATAAATATCAATTAAACAAATTAAGAAATGAGATAAAGGAATATCCATAAATTTTGAAATACTAAACTCTTAGATCAGACCCTATCAGATGAAACCTAAGTGTAGAAACGACAAGATGTCCAAATGGCCAAGGTCACGGATCTCTCTTGTCATTCTCCGATCTATCTCTACCTTTACCTGGAAAAAAAACATGAAAGGAAAAGGATGAGTATATAAGTATACTTAGTAAGCGACCCATTACTGGGCCCACTCAGTGATCTATTAGCCTTCCCATCGAGACTCAAGTGCACAATAGCATCGTAGACATAGACATGGGCACAATCATAAACATAAGTGGTGAACCTAAGGGAACATTGTACGTAGGTATAAGGTGTGGCCTGAAGGCTCACAACATGTGATGTACATAGCCTGATGGAAGTGCTAATAGTCATTAACAGTCTCATATAGGGGTAAACGTACAATCAAATCCTAAATCATGCTTAGGTTTCATGACAGTTTCACAATTTACCCATCATTCAAACACTACAACAACAAATACTATCGAAATTCCATGACATAAGCGTAAGCTTCAAAAAAAAGTTCAATTGACCAACAAGCATGTAAAAAAAAAAAAAAAATTCGAAGCCAATGTAGAAACCAATACTTAATGCATACTTGAGTTTGGGACCAAACCAGTAGTAAATCACTTACCTTAAATTAAACATGCGTAAGCAATTTAATTTCTCCTTTTAGCTTTGAGAGACCCTAAATCAACCACTACTACCTGAACCAAAAATCAATTGAACTTATTAGACTTAAATCCATACTTAAAATTATCTTAAACTTCCTCAAGTCATCTACCCCAAAATATAAAATAACCCCTAAAACCACCAAATGTCAATAATAGACCTATCCTTAAGTGAAGTTTAATTCCAAGGATTAAAGAGCCCAATTCCATCAACCATCATCGTTACTAAGAGATTTCCAAGGATTACTACTCACCAAAACTCCTTTGAAGCAACCTCCAACTACTGGACAGCAAGCCCACGATTTCCACAACTCAAATCTAACAAGATAACACCAAGAGCCAGGTTGGGAATTTATTGGGCAACAACGAAACGACCAAGGACAAGCCTAAAATGTTCCAAATCTTAACAAACAGTAGAATCTGACGGAAACTGACCATGATCCGACGATAGACGGGGCTATCAGCGTCAGTTCGGTGAACGAGCGCTTGGGCTAGGCTGGCGGCGCGGCAAAATCGTAGGGACAAGGGAGCGGCGGCGGCTCGACAAGGAACACGTGGCGCGGGTGAACAAGTGACTAGGGTCCGATGAGGGAGCGGCGGTGTGGTGCAGATGATTGACTGGGGCGCGAGTCGAACGGCCGACAAACACGACACGGTTTCACCTCTGGCATGGGCTTGACAATGCAACACAGACGGTAAAGGGGGGAGGCGGCGAATACACACAGGAGAAGAAGGCCCTTCTTCTTCTAAATTCTTTTTTTTTTTTCTTTACTTCATGCAAACCGAGGTTCCCCATTTAAATAAACAAAACCCTTAAACCCTAATTTCTTTTATATATATATCTCCCATTTTCCTTCTTCCAAAACAAAACTCAAACCACCAAATTTCATTTTAACAAATCTTCTCCAAACAACTACCAATTTAACTGTACCAAACAAATCATTCAATTGTCTAAGTTTTGGCCTTGAATTAAAAAAAAAATCCAATAATTTTATAAACTAATTTAAATTTACCTAGATCCTGAGATGTTACAACAAGAATCTTTTTTGTACCTTTTTTAAAATTTTAAGGATATTTTTGAAAAGAATAGTTTAGATACAAAGTGTAATGTTGAAGGACATTTTGTACGAAGACATATAATGTGAATATTAATAAAACAAACAGCGTTATAAATTATAACCGTCGTTGAGTTGCACCCACATCCCAATTCCCAAGCTTTCGCAAGAATCGCCAAACGCCAAGAAGGGAAAACTGGACTTTTTTTAATTTGGCAACTAAGGAAAGTAGTGACGACTCATCCAAATATTTGACATGTCTTTATTCTACTCGACTACTCCCCACATCCTTCCACGTTTCCAATCAATTAAAATTTTTTAAAATAAAAGCTACATTATATATCGAAATTTCTTACGTAATAACAATTTTCAATCAAGATAATACAATACCTCAATACATTTTTCAAATTTACAGAAGTATTATGATCTAAAATTCAACCAATTCTAAAATATAAAGACTATGATATTTTAATCTAAATATTATCATTGATATTTCATAAATATTTCAAAATTTATTTTTAAAGTATAAATACTTTTTATTTTCAAGGAAAATTAAGACTTGAAATATTGGTGGTTACCTAAAATGGTATGATGTAATAATTCAAAATTTCATACTAAATCATTACCATAGTAATTCTTGTTTCAATTTTCGTATGAAATTCTATAAGATATATATTCTTTCGATAATTTTTAAACATTTATAAAAGATAAAAGGTAATATTAAACTTGAAAGTAATTGAAGTGATTTTTTACAAAATCTCGTTCAATTGATACAATTGTATGTTTTCTGGATCCGAAAAGTGTAAATGGATACACTTCCAAAAATCCACCTTCAAAATTATGTAGCCCGGAAAATTTGGGGTGTGAATTGATAATTTTTTTCCAATATTTTATAATTTAAAAAAAAAAAAAAAAAAAACTGAGACACCGATCAATTCACACACTCCGTGTAGCTGTCTCCACAAAGAAACTAAATTCTGCAATTTGTCAATCCCATTTCCACATTGCACAAGAAGCTCTGATTTAGGAAACCCAAAATTCAATTCCCAAAATCTAATTTTACCAAATATGAAAAACTCAGAGAAGCTCATTTGGGCTCCGGCCACCGGATCCCCTCACTCCCGGTCACTCCCAAAACTCTTAATCTTCCTCATCCTGTTCCTCTCCGTCACTTACATCGTCTACACCCTCAAACTCCTCTCCTCCGACGAACCCTGTCCAGACGCCGACGAACCCATCACACTCAACAAACAACATCTCTCCATCCCTTCAATTTCATCCCCGATCAGAAATCAAACAATCCCCAATTTCCCACTAAAACCCCACGTCCAAACCGAAATCCAAGACATAGTTTTCGGAATCGCCGCATCGGCCAATCTGTGGGAGAAGAGAAAGGAGTACATAAAGCTCTGGTTCGAACCCACCAAAATGAGAGCCGTGGTGTGGATGGATGGGCCGGTGGCTACGACAACAGAGGATTCGAAACTGCTGCCGCCGGTGGTGGTGTCAGGAGACACGGCGAGGTTCGCGTACAGGAACCGACAGGGTCGCCGGTCGGCGATAAGGATATCGAGGATAGTGGGGGAGACGGTGCGTTTAGGGGCGGAGAATGTGAGGTGGGTGGTGATGGGGGATGACGATACGGTGTTTGTGGCGGAGAATCTGGTGAGAGTGTTGAGGAAATATGATCATAAGGGGTTTTATTACATTGGAAGCTCGTCGGAGAGTCATTTGCAGAACATTCATTTGTCGTATGGAATGGCGTACGGAGGAGGAGGATTCGCAATCAGTTATCCGTTAGCGAAGGCGATAGAGAAAATGCAGGACGGGTGTTTGGAGAGATATCCGGGACTTTATGGGTCTGATGATCGGATTCAGGCTTGTATGGCGGAACTCGGCGTCCCACTCACTAAAGAACTCGGCTTTCACCAGGTGCGTCCCATTTTGTTTTCTCTTTCCTGCTCTTGCTCTGTTCTTCAGTGCTCTGTTTTTAAGTTCTTCAATCCTCTGTTTTTCAGAAACAAGATGAAACGGTTTTTTTTCCGTTTCTTGGGGTTGGAGTGGAGGGAAAGATTAGGACAATACTTGGCATCAGAGCATGCATCATGCATTCACTTAACTATCAAATCACAAAATTTTAAGTAACAATCTTCTTGGAATGGATATTTTAATACTTAGAGACTTTGTTTTTGTCTATGTGAGTGGGCAAAAGGGAAAGAGGTCTTCGTACGGAGTCGCACACTTACACATCGAAAGCTCCTTCAATCTCGAATAGAATGAATAGTGAGAAAGACTGTTCCAAATTCGATCAAATCGATCGAGAATTTCACAAATCGCATTCCCTGTCACAACAAGTCAATCCGAGGAAATAGAATCGAATAATCTACCTGATTTTTGCCTTATTAGGCTGTTATGCTATAGAGAAAGCGAAAGCTTTTACCCTACTAGTCTTAGATTGTTTGGATTAGCCTAGCACATTTCCACAAATCTCACTAGATAACTCATCTAATTCTACAACATTTTGGTGTAAAAAAAAAATCTATTGATATTTAATATGAGATAGTTGGTTATCATAGATTGGATCCATGATCTCGTATAAGGTCATACTACATATTTACTACTTGACCAATCTATGTGATGGTTAAGATTAGATGAGAGTGTTCCATTGTTTGCAGTTTTTTTTTTTTTTAGTTAAAATACTATTTAGACGAATAAATACTAAATTTAGTATCACAAAATCACTTTTTATAAAAAAAAATGGAAGTTTCATATGCAATAAATTTACTAAAATTTTATAGCGAAAATGTTGATATTTTTTTTTAAAAAAAACCAACAATAAATTAGTATTGGACTAAAATTAAACAAATATCAAAATACAAACTTTTTGAATATTTGTGTGATAAATTATGTCCAATTTATATATAACTTTTTAAGATTAAATTACAATTTTAATTTTGTTTATCTAATCTCTAAATTTAAAAGTGTCCAAGTCTCTAATAGATTTCTATATATTTTTTTTTTGGGTTAGCTTCTCAAAAGGGGTCGGTTCGATTTTTCGTCATTTTGGTAAATGAATAGATTTTAGTGTCTTTGGAATTTTGGGTAGGTTATTTATTATTCATATGTTAAAATGCCCTTTTGAAGAGAGTTTTGATTTGAATTTGGTAACTGCTATGCAATCCTCACTACAATAACTCTTAACTCAATTGATAACAAGGGTTGATAGTTTAATTTTTCTAAACATTCAAGGGGGAAATATGTATATTATAAATACAAAAAGTTATTTTGTAGCAACCCTTTTAATAAACAATGGATATAGATTTAGAAATTTGCATGTCTTCTAATAGTTATTAGATATGAATTCATAAAGTACTTCGCTAGGTTCTCTACAAAATTATCTCGTGACAGTTTTCGTTGATGATTTCTTTGTAAATGTAGAAACTTGTGGTCGGAAATAATATTTATAAATTTAATTTTTAAAAATCAAATATTTGTCAAACGGAGTCTAAATAATTAAATTAAAGCTTTAAAATCCATAAATGTGTAAAAATAAATTCAAACCATATAAATTTAATTAACACACTATTTACGACCTACTTGAAGTTAGTAGCTATTCACAAAACTTCGGAGATTTTTTTTTTTTTTGAGTGTTCAAATAACCTCTAACATATATATATATATATATTATAACTTAATAAATATTAAACTCATATATTTTTATGATGTTTGTTTGTTGTTTGTAATAGATATCTTAGATTTTTATATTTAACATTTGATTTTTATGAAATTTTAATTATTAATATGTGTTGTACACAATCTACATATTTTAAGTTAATAAAGAAGAAAATAAATAAATAACTCGACAATCCAACCCAATTCAACCCGATTTTTAAAGGTTCGGTTGGGTTGAGTTGGAGACCTTATTCGGATAATTCAGGTAGCCAACTCGATTAACCGAAATTTCAGATTGATCCAAAAAATCTCCTCAGTTCAACCAAACTCAACTCATGTAATTGATTAATCATTATTATGGTGGTAAAAGTTATGGTTGGTTCTCTCCCTATCCTGATGGTTGAAGTTAGAAGACATGTTAAAGTATTGATATAATATTAAAATTTACTTTCATCTATTGACTTAAGCTTTAGAATCTAACACATTTAATCCCTATACTAGTATACTCTATAAAAACCATCCTTCTACTTTCAAAATAGTAACAAAAAATTTAATTTCTACTGAAAGAAGAATGTCAGGTATTACCATGTAATGGCTCCATCTTTATAGTTTAGAACACATTTAGTTTATCATCAAATTTATCTACATATGTAATAACACTCCCTATAGAACTTAATTTAGTTCAAATTTTAAAATCCATGTACTAGAAGTTTATATAGCGAAGCTAGAGACTAAATCGAATGTACACTTACTAACTAAATTAATATAAACTAAATTTTAGAGATTAAATAACAAAATTGAGTTGAAAATCGCTTTTGGGTCCATATAGTTTTGTGGAAGTATCTCTTGTTTTAATTTTTCTTGAAAATTTAGTCTTTGTTCTTTAAAGTTTGTTACAACTTAGTATTACTATCGGATGGGATTCTCTTGCTTTGATAAACTAACTAGGGACTCAAAAAATTTACAAACTACAAAGCTACATTATTAAAATCTCATTTGATAACCCTTCATTTTTTTCTTTTCTATAGTTAAAATATGTTTTCTCTTAATTTTTTAAATGGTGTTCACATATGTTGAAGTAAAATAGTTAAAATCTACGTGAAATTTCAACAACAAAAACTATTTTATTTTTTATTTTTTAAAACATCGATAAGAAATTTAAATGTAGGACAAAATTTAGGGTGGAAGAAATGGATATGTAACGTATGAATGATTGAATTATAATAAAGAGAAAATGAGGTTGAAGTTGGAGCCACGGTGGCAGGTAATGGTAAGCGTAAGCATAAGTGGGGCAGTGAGTTGGTGAGGCTGGTTTTATTTGGAGATGTTTGAATTTTGAGGTGGTGAGTTCCCCAATGTTTTCTCCATAATTTCACATTCTACCTATTGCCTGGAATTTCTTGGGACCCTCGTAATCAATTTTGTCCTACCTTACAAGCTCTTTTTATAATTTTATAATTTCACTTTCAATTTTATTTACTTTTAATTTTGATTTATTTTATACTAATCATTTTAGTTCATTCATTTTTATTTTATTCAATTTTTAAATGACTAAAATGGTTAATTTTTTAAAATAGATTAATCTTAGAATGAATCAAAGTTAAAAGTATATGGACTAAAATGAATATTTTTAAAGTATAGAGACTTTTCCAAATTTTCGAGTTGAAGGTATCTCAATTTACTTTTTTGCTCTACCTTTTCTCTTAGCGTGTAAATATATCACTCTCCATATGTTATTATATAACTAAAAGGGCAAATTACCCTTGAAGTATGGTGATAGTTGCAAATCCATCTTTAAACTTTCAATTTTAAAAATTCAGCCATCAAATTTATATGAGTGTTAAAATTGGGTCGTATTGGACCTTCAAACTTACATAATTTTATAAATTATAATGTTTATATAAGTTTGAGACTTCAAATTTTATCATCTGTAGGTTCAATTTCTACAATTATTGTAAGCTTGAGAGTTTAATTTTAATACTTGTAGAAGTTTAGGGAAAATTTTTTACAATTGAAAGTTTGAAGATGTAATTACTACCATCATATTTTTTATTTTTGTAATTTTTCCTAATTAAAATAAATATTGCCAGTCATATATATAATTTTTTTTTGTTATATCGTAGTTCTTGTAACTTTTTAACCAAGATATTCAAATTTAATTTTAAATAAATATTTTTTTAAAAAAAATCTTAAATTATGTTATATTATTTTCTTGAAAAAATAATTTATAAAATAATATAAATTATACTAATGTAAAAAGAAATTCAAGTAGACAAAAACAAATATCTTATATAAGTTCGACCCATTTTAAATTAATTATAAATTAATAAATAGTTATAAGGGCATTCTTGAAATATTATGTAAATTAAGACATTCTCGAGTAAAAGTCCTACGTAGTTATCAAAATATTTCTAGATATCTACAAAAATATTCCTACAAAACAAACATTTTTAGAGATTTCGGACGTCTATAATTCTGGACATCTAAGTATCATTTCCAAAAATCAAACTGTCCCTTTAGAATAAGAAATTCAATGAAAATAAAGTTGTATGTTTGTTTAAAACTACAGTAATTGTGAAACATCCCTGAGTTGAGTTTGTGTAAACAAATCCTTTTATACAAAAAGAAAAAACATAGGTGGGTTGCATCAGCGCACCCCGACTGTTTTATCACAGTTTGCATGTGGCAAATTTTTCCTTTTTTATTTTTTTAGGGTAGATAGGTATAGCTCAGAAGGTACTCAAGTGAAGTTTTTATGGTACAAAGAATGCGTTTGTTAATACTTCATTCATGCACTTGAGATGTCCATGTCCATACGTTGTTAATGGATTCATAACAAAGTATACACTTAACACTAAAACTAATATACCTGTATTTTTCTCGGCCAAAACTCGAATCAGTACGACGTTTATGGCAACTTGTTCGGGCTACTTGCAGCGCATCCAGTGACTCCCTTGGTATCGCTACACCATCTCGACATCGTTGAGCCCATCTTCCCAGACACCACAAGACTCGAAGCTCTCCATCGACTCTTAATTCCAATGCGGCTGGACTCAGCAGCCTTGATGCAGCAATCCATCTGCTACGACAGAGCTAGGGGGTGGACCATCTCCCTCTCTTGGGGATTCACAGTCCAAATATTCCGTGGCATTTTTTCGCCCCGAGAGATCGAAATGCCTTCGAGAACATTCCTGAACTGGTACCGAAAAGCCGATTACACTGCCTATGCATTCAACACTCGCCCTGTTACCAGAAATCCCTGCCAGAAGCCCTTCATCTTCTACTTTTCAAATGCCACTCTCAACTCCTCTGCTAGCCTTACTGTGACCGAGTATGTGAAAGACCGTTCACAACATCCGTTTTGCAAATGGAAGATGGCTGATCCTGCTCACCTTCAAATGGTCATGGTGTTTAAGAAACCAAACCCCAACCTTTGGGATTCTGTAAGTATTTCACCACCGTTTTCTTCTTCTGAACTTTATAATTACTGTGCATGTTTGAAAGTGATTTTGGTTAAAATCACTCTGAAACATATCTTCAATCATTTGAAATCGACTCAATGTTAAATTTTATCTTTTTAAACGCATTTTTCATATTATTAAAAAGAATTTTTGAGTAATTTTAAAAATAATAAAAATGATTTCAACAATTTTAACAACTTTAAAATCACTCATAAACTAAGTTTGGAATGGCTTTTCCGTACTTCAAAAACTGTTTTTAAGCACTTATACCGTCATTCCAAACAAACCCTTTAATCTTTACTTTGAGAAATACATTTGGTCCATATATTTTGGTTGCTGTACTCACTTTTATGTAGTCTGAACTTTCATAAGTAATGAGAACCTAAGTGTGAAAAATATCAATGGTGTATGTTATTATGGTTTGACTAAATTTTTCTAACGATGCGAGGGTGGATTTGTTGTTGTTGTTCTCAGGCTCCAAGAAGGAATTGTTGCAGAGTGATGGGAATGGAGAAGGAAGGAGTGTTGGTTGTTGATGTGGGTACTTGCAGGGAAGGGGAGATCAGTGACTGATTTAATTAATTTTATCTTTTTACTATTATTATTATTATTATTATAAAGGGAGGCTCTTTTGACTTTTGCTTTGTTCATTCATGATTTCATTTCTGCTTTGGAGGGTCAATTCAATTTCTTTGACAGCTAAATGGTTTAGGCTAGTTTGATAAAGATTACTCCGAGGTTAGGAAGAATATATGAATGAACCCATATCACATCCAAATGAGAGAACCAATATCTACAAGGTACATTTTACTTTGCAATGGTTCGATAAACAAACTTAAGTTCTTCTTCGACTTGCGCTTCTTCTCCTTGCCAATTTGTAATTTAAGTTTTTGGCTTAATTATTTCTTTATTTTTAAGTTTGTTTTTCTTTAAGTACAAATGGGTGGAAGTTAAAAATGTGAGGTTGAAGGATATGGCTTGATTCACACTGTGGACGATAGCACTTAGACAAGGTAAATGATAGCGTCAAACATAGACGATAGCGTTTGTAGAGGTAGACGATAACGTTTGCGAGAGGTAGACGACAGCTTTAAGAGATAGGAAATTTCGTGTAGACAACTGCGACAGGAGGTAGACGATATCGTGTAGACGATAGACGATATCGTGTAGACGACCGCGACAAGAGGTAGATGATATCGTATAGACGACTGCGACAAGAAGTAGATGATAGTATCAAAAAAGGTAAACGATAGTTTCAATCAAGTAGACAATGGGCAGTAAATGACCGTGACAAGCCAACTTTTCCTTTAAGATTTCTTGTATTTGAAATGTACATAGGTGATGTATTTATACAATATGGAATCCCTAATTTGGGAATGCAAAAATAACTCAACAAATACAAATAGTTAGATATTTGGTTGTAACCAACCTATTCCTTTGGTAAGCCATATTCTTTTGGTAGATAGGCAAGACTTTATGTGTTGGCATCCTTAATATCCTTAACATTCCTCCTTAAACGAGAGGGTAGTTCTACTACACCGAGTTTGGATCGAAGGTGGAAGAACTGTGAGTGTGTTAAGGTCTTGGTGAGGCAGTCAGCGATTTGGTTGGAGGATGGTACATAATAAACATCAAGCTGACCACTGAGGACTTGATCATGAACGAAGTGAATGTCGATCTCAATGTGCTTGGGATGGACGGCTAGAGCACCGGCGTTGAGGTTGTCATACCACAGGACAGGAGCCAACTTATGTTTGACACCAATCTCAGATAGTAGTTGTTGCACCCAGATGATTTCTGTAGAGGCATGAGCGAGCACTCTATATTTAGACTCTATGCTGAACCGGGCGACAACGGATTGTTTCTTGGAGGACCAGGAGACAAGATTACCTCTAAGGAAGATGCAATAAGCAGCAACTGATTTTTGATCGTCTATGTTGGTTGCCCAATCGGCATCGGAGAAGGCTAAAATAGAGAGGTCAGACCCATGTTGAATATAGAGGCCAAAGTGTCGAGTGCTACTGACATATCTTAGAACTCTCTTCACTGCTTGCCAGTGAACGTCCGTAGGTTGCCTTAAGTACTGGCTTAGATGATTAACCATATATGTAATGTCAGGTCTCGTGGTGGTTAAGTGCTGTAGGGCGTCAATCATGCTCTGATAGATATAGAGATTGTCAAGAGGAGTGTCATCGGAGATAGAGAGTTTCTTGTTTAGAACACTTGGAGAGGGTGCCGATTTTAGATCTCTAAGGTCAAGGCGGTGAAGTATGTCCTCGACATATTTTTCCTGATTCAGTAGAACTCCATTAGGGACAGTGTGCAATTGGACTCCAAGGAAGTAATGGAGTTAGCCAAGATCTTTTAGAGCAAACTTGGAGTATAAGGCTGTTACAAGCTTGTTGATTGCCTGTTGATCGGTGTCGGTGATAATACATCATCAACATATACTAGTAAGAGTATCAAGGCAAAAGTGCTCCGATATATGAAGAGAGATGTGTCAGACTTAGCATTCTGAAATCCCCAACTACATAGTGTTGTTTTCAGTGTGTTGTTCCAGGTCCTTGACGCTTATTTGAGGCCATATATGGCCTTATGTAAGCGACAGACATGATTTGGTAGTTGAGGATCAACAAATCCTTGTGGTTAGCACATGTAAACTTCTTCATCGAGGACGCCATTAAGGAAGGCGTTATTGAAATCTAACTGTCCCAGCTGCCATCCTTTGGATATCGCAAGGCTAATGACAATCTGGATGGTGGATTCCTTTACCACTAGACTAAACGTCTCAAAGAAATCAATGCCCGGGTTTTGATGGAGGCCTTTTGCTACGAGGCGTGCCTTGTAGCGTAGAATGGATTCATTAGGACTCTTTTTGATTCTGAATACCCATTTATTGCCAACAACGTTCATTGACGATGACGAAGGAACCAAAGTTCAGGTCTGATTGTTCATTAGTACTTGAAATTCATCACCCATTGCTTTGTTCCACTGCGTGGTTTTGAGCGCATCACTGACTCAGGTAGGTTTGGTTAAGAACCAGTCTTTTTGGGTTTGGGACGAAAATATTTTGGGTTTTAAGATGCCTGCCTTTCCTCGGGTAATCATGGGATGAGTAGACACGGGCACAGAGTATGGGATAGCATCAAGTGAAAACTGGGAAGGGGACGATGAAGGTGAACTATCAGTGGGTTGGGCAGTAGAAGATGGTGAGTCAGGTGGTAAACAATCGGAAGCTACACGATCAGTGGGTAAGTGGGTGGTGGGTAAACGATCGTTGGGTAAATTATCGGTAGGTGAACGATTGTAGGGTGAGCGATCACTGAGTAAGCAACTGGTAGGTAGACGATCAGTGGGCTGGTCACTAGACTATGAGGGTAAACAATCTTCGGGTACACAATTGGTGGGTAGACGATCAGAGGAAGGAGGTGGGAAGGTTGGGTTATCTGTAGAGGTATTAGCTGGTGATTGGGTATGGGTTGTTCTGACAGTTGGTGAGGATGAGGTTATAGACATAGAGGGCATGAAGTCACTGTGCGGTGTGTCCTGACTGAGGGGTAGCTGGGAAACCAAGTGGACGACAACTGCTTACTTGGTTGGTCTGCAAGCTGAAGGAGACACCTGACAAGGAAAGTCCGTTTCATCAAACACAACATGCCGAGAGATGAATAGCCTGCCATTGACGTTAAGGCATTTATAGCCTTTGTGATTCACAGTCAGACCGAGATAGATGCATTTCTCTGTGCGATAGCTCAACTTATGTGAATTGTTCGGTCTCAAGCAGGGGAAACATGCACACTCAAATATTCGAAGCTCCTCGAACCTAAGCTTCTTTTTTAACATCATTTCCATTGGAGACTGTCCATTTAGGATAGAGGTAGGAAGGCCATTAATCAGCAGAGTTGAGTATAAGAATGCATCCCACTAATGATGTAAGGGAAGATGTGCTTGGGCTAGTAGAGTTAGCCCTGTCTCAACTATGTGTCTGTGCTTCCTCTCAGCCCTTCCATTTTGTGCTGACGTATATGGACAAGTGTATCTGGAGCAATACCAAGCTGATGACAGACTTTATGTATCTTAACAAATTCTCCACCATTATCCGACTGTAGGAACTTGATCAGTGTATTGAACTGAGTTTGTACCATGGTGAGAAAGTATTGAAAAGTTGTCAGTGTGTCACTTTTTAACCTCAGAGGATAGATCCATGTATACCTGTTGTGATCATCAACAAAGATAGCATAATATTTGTACCCATCTGTTGACAAGAGAGGAACTGGATCCCACATATCAGTATGTATAAGTTCAAAGGTTGCAGATGCTCTTGAGTTAGAGTTAGGGAAAGTTAAAGAATACGATTTTCCATAGCTACAAGAATCACAAAAGTTGAGCTCTTCATTAGATAACATAGGGAGATTACAACTTTTGATAATAAACTCTAGTGTTTTTTATGAAGGATGGCCAAGCCTTCTATGCCATGTAATCTTAGACACCCTATGCTTCGAAGATATGCTAAGAGCAGACAGATCTTTATTCTTGTGCATTGGTTGCGATGGTACTCCGTTTCCTACTAACTTCGAGTTGACTTCTGCACCCTCTAACTGATACAGTCCATCTTTAAGCATTCTCTTCATTATCGTTTGTCCCGTACCCTTGTCCTTAACAAGACAGTAATCCGTGTGAAATTCAATAAACACGTTATTGTCTTTTGTTAGCTTAGATATGACCAAATGTTTTGCTATGACAGACACACATAACATATCATTCAGTTTCAAATTGCAGGCATCACTAGACAAACATGCAGTTCCAACATGAGAAATTTTTAGAGTATTACCATTAGCTACAGTGACTGCTTCAGTACCTGAGTATTCAATCGGATTGCCAAGATTGTTGAAGTCTGAGGTAACATGATTAGAGGTACCACTGTCAGCATACAAATTTGCATGAGTCATGTTTTCTTGTCTTGTCAGAAAGGGGTTACTTCCATAAGCAGTGGCTAGGGCTATTAGGTGAGGTTGTGTATTTTTTGTCTGATTGTTGGGGAAGGGTTGTCCTTTGTTTTGAGGAGAATTGGGAACAAAATCTCTGTTATACCTGTTGAAGCAGTAGAACGCTATGTGTCCCACCTTCCCACAAACTTGACACACAGGTTTGTTATTGTTTCTTCCCCTGGCTCGATCTCTGCAATGGCCACCACCACATCGTTGTCCTCCCCTAGTAGACTGATTGTTGCTATTGGTCTTGTTGTTTTGGTTGACATGTCTAGTGTTTGTCATATTCACTGATGCATTATTGACTTGGTTGAAGCCTACTGTCGTCTTTTGGTTTGACTGATCTTCCAATCTCCTTTCATACAGGAGAACTTTTGACTGCATATCAAGCCACAATATGTACGCTCTCCCTTGAATTGTGGCCACGATGGCATTGCATTCTTCATTAAGTCCTAGTAGTACCTGTGAAACAAGAGCTTTTGGTGGCACAGGACTACCAACTTGCTCGAGATTTTCAGCATTCATTTTCATAATTCGAAGGTACTCTTCCATTTTCAAATTACCTTTTCTGGTTGTTTGAAGCACATGTCTCAGATAATCTTCTTCAGCCCTGGACTGAACACCAAAGAGTTATTGAATGTTGGTCCATGGATCCTTTGCACATTCACATCCCATCACTTGAATGGCAACCTCTGGTGTCATGGAGTTATACAGCCAGCCGAGGAGAAGTTGATCTATAGCTATCCACGCTTCATATTGAGGATTTACCTCAATTGCTGTTGACGAGTTGGAAGCACCATTGACGGAGCTTCCTTTTGTGCTGTGCGGAGCAGCTCTTGCTCCAGTCGATCCAGTTGGTATGCTCTCACCGACTGCAGGTTGCAGAAACATTGGGGGATAAACTTTTTTCCGTCAGGTGTCCTTCGAGTCGATAACTCCGAAGAATTGGAAGCGCTAAGTTTTTCCATAGGAGGAAATTGCTGCGATCAATTTTAATGAAGGTTATCTAATTGAGGAGTTGGTTCAAGGGTGGGCCGCTGAAGTTGGTTGTGCCGAGGGTGGCTCACAGGTTTCCTTGATTGACGTTAGTAATTATTTGCTCTGATACCAAGTTAAAAATGTGAGGTTGAAGGATATGGCTTGATTCACACTGCGGACGATAGCACTTAGACAAGTTAAACGATAGCGTCAAAGATAGACGATAGCGTTTGTGGAGGTAGACGATAACGTCTGCGGGAGGTAGATGACAACTTCAAGAGATAGGCAATATCGTATACACGACTACGACAGGAGGTAGACGATAGCGTCAGAAGGTAGACGATAGACAATATCGTGTAGACGACTACGACAAGAGGTAGACGATAGTATCAAAAAAGGTAAACGATAGTTTCAATCAAGTAGACGATAGGCAGTAAACAACAGTGGCAAGCTAACTTTTCCTTTATGATTTCTTGTATTTGAAATGTACATAGGTGTTGTATTTATACAATATGGAATCCCTAATTTTGGAATGTAAAAATAACTCAACAAATACAAATGGTTAGATATTTGGTTGTAACCAACCTATTCCTTTGGTAAGCCATATTCTTTTGGTAGATAAGCAAAACTTTATGTGTTGGCATCCTTAGTATCCTTAACCGTAGAAGATTTGAACCATGTAGATCTCTTTGATTCTCAGTACATACAGATGCTAATTAATCTAAACACTTCTTGACTATTTTTTTTAAGTTTTTTATTTTATTTAATATATTATTTTCATGTTTCAATTACTTTTAATTTATACATTTAGTTTTCATGTTTCGATTACTTTTATACATTTAGTTAATTAGCTTATATCATTCTTGTTTTATGTTTTAGTTTCCTTTTTATATATTTCAAGAGTATGCAAACAAAAAATGATCCGTGCTTGACTAAATTAAATAATATTAATAGGGTCATTGATATATATCATGAAATGCATAGTGTTGAATGATATTTTGATACCTTTACTTAATGGAAATAGTCATTTACATGTGTTTTACCCCAAACATGCAGTCTTAAATGGATAATTGATCATGTGAAGGTTCTTTATTATTATTCAAAGTAGATTGTTAATGGTTTTGGTTGATTTTATGAGCTTTTACAGACAATTTTGACTATTTTACAAAATTTGTTATCAATGCGTCGCCCAAAGTTTATGTGCTCGCTATTGGGTTTCGTGCCTTAAAAACTTGTAGCTAATTAATTATTTAATGCACCATTCACTTTGATTATTATATATGCAATAATGAATTGTCCATTGTTGTAAAAATCTAAGGTTATTACATGAAATTTGACAATATGTAGTTCATGTTTAAGTAATAACCTAAAGGGTCTATGTATATGGATAAGGTTGGGTATCTTATCTTAGTGATACTATGTATACGACGCACTTTGTAATTATCCAAATCATTCATATGAAGACATGCGAATGAAGATATCATATACAAAGAATTTGTATAAGACTGAACCGTGAAATAATTCATTTCTCTTTGTAACTCCGTTAATTGAAAAGGCAGAATGATTTTGTGTAATTTGATTCGAATCTGAGTGAGCTACAAACTCTTTTCTATGAAGGCTCGTCCTTTGATTTGCATTGGTGAGAGTGGCCCAAGTCTCCGACTCAATAAGCCTAACATTTTAGAGGGAGCTAAGAACGTAATTTCATAAGATGAAATTCACTTATGGAAGAACAAATTGTTCATTAGAGGATAAATGGTACTTGAGGATTAAACGAACATTTGATTCAATTGTAATTACGAACAACTCGTGAAGGATTGACTTACGTGTAATGGTTATATTCATGAACGCAACATATAGGGCATAAGAGTGCAACTATTAGCCTATAGTGGTTGAGTAATTTAATTAAAGAGTTTAATTAATTAATCTCAGATCATTGGAGCTTATAATCTGTAGGTTCATTGGCCACCTAATATTGATTGTATATGATACAATTAACATAATGTGCATAGATACATTATAATATGTAGTTAATTATGAATTAAACTATATATGGAGATGTAATATATTTGAACGTGATTCAAGTAACAAATTAATATGAATAAGATTCATATTAAACTATAATTTAAAGTTAATGTGAATAAGATTCATATAAAAACTATAGGTTAAAAGTTAATATGAATAAAATTCAAATAAAATTATAAGTTATAAGAGAAATAAATAGTTGTATATTATTGAAATATTCATTTAATTAAATATGAGATAATTAATTAATGGATCTTTTTAAATATAAAAAAATATTTAAAAATATTTACACTTTATGATAAAAAAATTTCAAAAGTACAAGTACTTTTGAAATTTTTTTCTACATAGTGTAAATATTTTTAGAATTTTTTTATTTATAAAAATTTTTCATTAATTTAATTGAATTATTAATTATTTTTGTTTAATTTAATAAAGTTAATTATTTTTAATTTAATTAAATAACTCCCGTGGAAAGAGAAACGAAAAAGAGAAGTTATTTTCTCGAAGAAGCTCTCTATTATTGAGAGTTGGTTGTTCTCTGTGGAAAAAAAAATCTCTCTCTACATCCCATAGCCTCAGAAAGAGAAAGACTCTTCGCATAAGAAAATTCTTCTCCTCAAAATTCCCTTCATCTCTCATAAGAGACTCCTAGGAGTGTACATCGGTCGGGTTAGAGATTTTTTTTGTTGGCCTTACACTCAATCTTATTGGTTCATTTGGGAGGGTCAACCCAACCAAACTCAATATTTTTGGGTTGGGTCATCAGATTTTTTTTATTTTTCTATTTTTTTCCTTACTTCCCTATCCATTGAAGAATTTGATCTTTGTTAGAAGGCTAAAAAAACTATAAATTCTATATAAGATTCAGATTATAATTAAATTTCTACATTCCCTGATCCTTGGCGCATGGATGAATTGAAGGTGCAGCCCAATTTACATGTACCTTTTTTTAAGAAATAGCCAGGAAAGAATGGATTGAAATGAAAATTAAATGAAAGCATGAATAGGGTGCAAAATCAATAGACAAATCAAGGAGTATGCATAAATGGGAGATCTGATGAGTACAGTGCATATTAGAAAATACAAGAATTACGTATCCAAAAAATAAAACCATCAACAAAAGTAAAAATTAAAAAGCCATATGAGAATCATATAGATCTGGTACTTGGAAATAAACAAAACCCGTAGCAAATGAGTCAGTTCTAAAGGGGAAAAACAATGTCCTAGAGAAAACAAGAGTCTTCCTTGAAATCAGATCTCAAAGGAAAAAATGAAGAAGCATCGTGAGATTGAGATGGAGACCGTGAGGGAGATCGTGAAAAGAAGAATCGAGAATTTATTGATTGAAACGAGTCACTACTATAAAAACAGTGTTTTTTTACTTTTTTAAATGTCAAGAATGACTTTTCTTGATGTTTTTAAAAACATCAAGAAAGTCAGTGTCAAGAATGTCGATTTTCTTGACGTTTTGAAAACGTCAAGAAAAATAACACTTCACATTTAAAAAACATCAAGAAACACAGACACTTGACATATTTAAAATGTCAAGAATATGGACATTCTTGACAAGGAAAAAAACGTCAAGAAATTTTGTTAACTTAACAAAATTACGAGCTAGTAGAGGCACCTTATGGACCAACATATCATGAGCTCCAACGATTTGTAGTTAATTTGTTAAACTCTTTAAACCAAATAAATCACTATTTGTTAACTACCAAGACATTCCACTATAGTTCGATAGTTGCACTTTCTTCATTGTAGATATATTTCTATCCATTTTAACCATAATCGGTAAGTCAATCATTCACAGGTTGTTCGTATTTACAACTAGGTCAAAGATTATTGTTTTACCCCTGTAAGTACATCTTGCTCCTTAACCTCCCACTGATCCTCCATTGAACAATTGATTTATAGTCCGACATATAAATCATAACTCTCTCTTCCATGAGAGAGCGGGGCCCCATTGTTCAAGACAAGACATCAGTGCTTAAGTAACCCATCTACTAACCCTAAATTGGATAGGAGTGAATTCCATATTCCAAACCCTGTCCACAACTATTTACCTAGTCTTATCCCAAAATGAGAGGCTTATTGAGCAGTGCTGTTGGACTGCTCTCATCTATGAAAATCAGAAGATAATCCCGAATAAATAAGAGTTCATAGTTAGCTTAAGATTAAGATCGAGTTACCCTATGTCATTGAGTTTGAGATAGTCAGTTTTAATAGTAAATAGTTGTTATAAAGAAAAGTGACTATTTTGAGGTTCAGTCTTATGCAAACTCATTGCACAAGATGCCCCCACTCACATGTCTCTACATGAATGATTTTTAGATCACATCATTTGTATCAGTATATAAAATGGGCCGCATCCAATAGTGTCACCAAGATAAGGTACCCAATCTCATCCATATACTTATAGACTATTTTGGCTACATACTAAAACTTGATCCATTTTTATGTCGCTACATAAAATTAAAGTATTCATATTATAGCCATGAATTTGCTTATTGGATTTTCATAAAATGGTGCAAAGTCAATAATAATTTATTGAATAAAAAAAATTCAACAATATTTTTATTGATAAATAAAATATGTTAACAACATTTACGAACTGCGAGTTTAGGACATTCCCAATAGTTGGGACTTCGGATTGATCCATCCATTGGCATCCACGGGCAAACCAAGGTGAATTAAGGCAAGATAAAGGAGTTAGGCTTTTGTGTCAACCCATACCTAGGATCAAGAAGTCTGGGATTCAAATCCTCTACCTCAGTACTAACACTCTATACTAAATTAAGTTTTATTAAAGGTATAATGATTAAATTTTAACAATTGAAAGTATAAAATTAATATAAAGTCTAAAGTATAAGGACTAAAATGATAGTTTAACTAATATTTTATATTGGTGACATCTTATTTAATAACACTGTGTATTTATAAGCCATATTTATATTCCACTAGGATAAGTAAAGTTGTAAGTTCTCTCAAAACCCCATTTTTAAGTATTTTATTTTGGATAATACTTGGATGCATCCATTTGTGTACATCCCTTCTCATCACTCACATAAAAAATATTGAAATATTTCAAAAAATGAAAAAAGCAAAATTTGCCACATGACAAGTTATGATTGAATAATATGGTAGAATACACAAACATTGATACTGTCCGAGATACACCAAAATATTTTTCTTTTATTTTTAAAACTAGACCTAGCTTTAAAGTATGAGGTAGAAGAGAACAACTTCCCCTCTTTTTAAATTATAAAGTACTTAGTTGATGTTGTAAAATATTATGCTGTATGAATTTATTCAATAATTTAAACTTTTACTTTCATATTGAATCGATTTTTTCAATTCTAGAAAGGTTTTGCTGTTAATATCTATAATTATTCTATATTATCTCTCTTTGGTCTAGTCTCTATATATAAGGTTTAAGAAGACCTTTTTTGTTTACATTGTTTTCAGAGTAAACGAGTTTTGTTTTTGTTACTAAATTATGGTTACTTTTATAAATTTTAGGATAAAAACGAACATAAAAAGTTAAGGACCAAAATGAAAGAGATGACTAAAATATCATTTCAAAAGTTCAACCATAAATATGTAAACCTGAAAGTTTGTGTTAAATCACCTATTGACCCAAAAACTTAAGGGTAAAAACAAATTTAATTATACATCACACTCCCCCAACAACAGTACAAGGCTTGAACTTAAGACATCCTGAAGCAATGTGGTTTGACACCATGTTAAATCATCGATTGACTCGAAAACTTAAATTAGTGTTAAAAAATAAATTTAATTATATATCATTAACAATAAATTTATTTTTATATGATTAAATATTTAATTTAGAAATTTTAGGTTTTCTTAGTTCTAAATAACGTTATAAAGAACATTTGACCTCTCGATGGACGTCTATTTGTTTTGTTTTTGTTTTTTGACAGAGAGTGTGTACATGTCGAACTATGCTCCAACCATAGACTTAAAATTTAGATGTAACATATATTTTAAACATGGCTAATTCCTCTATCATTTTTCCAATATCAATAACTCTTCATATCCACTATCTTGATCCTCAACAAAGTTTAATTCAGTTTTTATTTCTATCCTTGTAATTTTAATTCGATGTTTAAAATGTAAAAAAAGCCCATTGAAAAAACTGTAAATATGCTAAAATTATTCCCTTTGTCGTATATATTTTGCCGACAATATTACTTAGAAAGACTAATATATGAGCATTGCAATGTCTTCAAGGTTCAACAAAAGTAGAGCCCAAGCATTCTTGTGAGCTAGCCCAAAATGATTTTATCAAAATTATATATACACACATATATATCAAAATTATATTATGTATTTTTTTAAAGTTACTAGGGCATTTCATTTTCAGCTTGGTTTTATTTATTTATTTATTGTTTTTTTTAACCATAGGGGGTGATTGTTCTCAAACAAATGCTTGAAATATTTTCTTCTTTTGCAAATTACTCATTTCATTGCATGCTTGCATTTCATTTTGATTAGAGTTTATTAATTTTGACACTCCTAAACCCTACTATAAATTTAAAATCACTCCTAAACCTTTTGTAAGGTTTTATTTTTTAAATGAATTTAACCAAACTTCACACCAGTTAGCAATTGTTAAACTATAGTTGCATGCTTGAATATTCAAGTAAATCTAATGAACTTGAGGTTTGAATGGAAAACCAAATTGATAATTGATAATAACATTTGAGAGATAATAATGGTGGGAATGATGCAGGTTTGTAAGAAAAATGTGGGATAAGAATTTTGGGGGGGTTGTTTCACAACTTTGTAAGAACAATAACAAAAGAAATGGGTTTGATTTCTTGTTTGGCCATTTCTTCATCCAAAATGGTTCCATAATTCTGAAACAAGGAGTCCAAAATTTCATCACCAAAATGGTGAGAAATCATAGATTCTTGAATGGCTCTAACTGCCTTGGCAACTTCTTTTCCATAGCTCTCTCCATTTTTCACCTTCTTCTCTAACTCAAACTTCTCTATTCTCTCCAACACAAATGACCCTTCTCTTTTCACTTCCTCTTCTATTTCCTCTTTGTTTGGTGCATAGAAATTCACATCATAGCTATCTACCTTTTCCTCCTTTATTTCTCCCTATAACCAACATTTGTAATGTTATATAAATACACATTTCCCGTCAAAACATTTAAAAATTAAATGAGATAGATTCAAGGTCGGGAATAGGATGAGGATACCCTCCCCATCCCCAACCCGAGACCCATTTTGTGTCTCCGATCAAACTAAAAATTCTCCGCCTTGATCAAGGTAGATACTCACGAGGATTTTTTATTTGCTAACCCTATAAACATACCCTACTTTAATCAATTATTTACTTTGCCCAACATTTAACCTAATTCCAATTCAATAGTATCATCAACTTAAACATAGTTTAACTGGTTAAGATATACACTTCAGTTAAGATTAAAGGGTTGAATCCCCACTCTACATCATGTAAAATTCACAATATGTATACATATATTTCAATTCTTTGTAGCTTTGCTTATTATTGGCTCAGTGACATTGATTATCTTCATATTTGGTTTGAAGTTAGAACTTGCCTCACCCCTAATTTATAAATTAACTACAAAAAGGTTACTTTTTACCGGTTTTTATTTATGGTTAATATAGATCTCATGGTTATTAGTACACTCAAATGTTAATTGAATTATGATTCCTTTGATAATATATAGTAATATTAAAGCTACCAATAAATTCTTCCCTGGAATGGATTTTATGTAGGCATAAGATATTTAAATGTACTTTTTCAAAGTGTTTAAAATGTTTTTTTTTTGTGTTATTGTTTTTATTTAAATATTTGAATTTGTTTGGTAGATATGACTTGTAGCGTAGGATCTTTTATGTATATTTAATTTTTATTCCTATCTTCTTTACCCATTTTTTTTTTCAAACCTACTTTGATTCTAATTTTAATTCTTCCACTTATATGAAAGTCCAGATTTGGCCTTTGTTAATAAATTTTATTTTTCTAAAGTGAAACTTCTTTCTAAATTAATGAATGGACCAATTTAAGTCAATTTTGATGAGAATCCAAATGACAAAAATTGGAATCTCAAAATCTAGAAAATAAGAGAACATAAGATTAAAAAAATTAAAATCAAAATGTCAATCCTTCATTTAAATGTTAGTAGGATAAACCACTCATTCTGTTTTGCATTTCTACAAAATTGTTAGTGAAAATTTTTGTTTATGCATTTTTCCACCAAAAAATTTCAATTAAATTGATTATCTACCCACAAAATAATAATAATAATAATAAATAAATAAATAAATTGTTTAAATGGAAAAAATTTCCCATCCCCATTTAATGGATATCCCTACCTGATTTAAAGCGATTCTATTTAAGTTTTGATATAAAAATTGTCTATATATATATATATCAATTTCTTACCTTCAAAATAAGCATGGGTTAGTAAATACGAGGTTTGTGCTTTAAATCTTCTATTTAAAAAAATTTATTTACTGAAATTTGGTTATTTTTATAAATATTTTGATCACTGTGAAAACATGCTCTGGAAAATTGTTAAAATAAAAACAAAACAAAAACCCCAGTTAAAAAATAATAATAAACAAACATTTATGAATTTTCTTGTTACCTGAGAGACCAAAATGGCGAAGGCTCGTGCAAGAAGGTGCCACATGAAGGAATTTCCCCTATCGACATGATCAGCGCCGTCTCTTCCGAGCAGAATCAGCACCATCCTGCCACCGGAAACCACCTCCTCCGCCCTCTTCCTCAGAAACTCCCAAAAATCTCGCCGGAATTGCTTCACATAAGCCTCCGCTATCGACATCGGACTTTTCTCCGATATATAAATCGTCCCTCTGTTCACTGGTTTCCCCAATTCATCTCGAACCCCCTCAGGAACCTACAAAATCGAACCAATTTTAAACTCTAGAAATCCCCCCCAAAAAAACCAACGAAATGGGGGGAAAAGAAATAGAAATAGCAATGGCGGCAAACCCTAGAAAGCCAGTGAAGGCTGTAAGAGGAATAGACGAAGTGCAAGGAATTATTAGGGAAAAGTCTCTGGTAAAAGGAGCCTGGATATGCCCCAATGAAAAACCCTGATGGATTTTGATTTTTTCCTTCGTTTTGAAGCTCTCTGCAGAAATCAGGGAGGGTTTTGAAGATAGAGTTGAAATCATTGGTCGGAAGGTCATTTAAATAGACTCGGAACTCCAGTGGCGGCTGGATATGGCCGGAGCTAAGCGATCGGACGGCTTGGATTATTTCTTTGATGATTGATAAGGAATTTGGACCAGAGGAGCAACCCAGATCGGCGATTCCGAAGCTCGCCGGAGCACCGGTGGAAAGGTAAACTTGCTCTATAGCTTCCATTGTTATGTGCTTTACCATATCTGAAGCTATCTTCTGTTACATTCATGTGTTTTAGCCTTTAGGAAACAAAAAAGGAAGGAGATAGTACGGACAAAAAAGAAAAAAAAAAAAGGCAAAAAATGAACATATTAAGAAAAGAAAGGATAAAAAAAATTAGAGAGATGACCTGAAGATTGGAGTTTTTGGCATAGCTATTGTTGCCAATTCCACCATTCATATGGAAAATTTTCTCAATATCCATATGAGTAAAGATTGAGAGTTTGAGATTTTTTTTTTTTTTTTTTTCTGGTTCTTGTTCTTGTTCTTATTCTTCTTCTTGACTTGGTTGAGTTAATTGGGTTGTTCAGATGCCCCTTTTAATGGCAGAATTTGAATGAAGTTTGAAAGTTTTTTTTTGGCCCCCCTTTATTTTTTTCTCTTTCTTTTTCTGGCCTCTTGTTCTTTTTTATGATATTTCCTTTCATAAATAGTGGCTATTTACTTACCTTCTTGGGAGGGACCAATTTGATACAAACAGTGTAATAAATTATGGACAGTAAGTAACAAGTGAGATTTTGTAATCTTGAGTTTTGAGCTCAAAATCAGTCTTTGCAAATTAACAACATATCCAATACTTTCTTGTACTAGAAATTTTACCTGAGAAGAATGAGAATCTTTAAGGCAACATAACTTGTGGAATAATTAGGCATTAAGATTTCTTTCACCCATTTGTTAAATAATGAAAACATGTTCAAAGATTTAGACAAATTTTGAAATTGAGCTAGCTTTGTAACAAAAAGAAAAAGAACCCATATGAGAAAAAAATGAAAAAGTAGTAATTGGTGGACAACAAAAGTGACAGTGAATTATGTGTTTGAAGCTTATCTCATATGTTTTCTTTTTTCTTTTTCCTTTTCTTTTTTGGGTACTCTGACTTGCTGAGATTGTTAGGCAGAAGATGTTTTTTTAAAAAAAAAAATTTATTTTTTTAAGATAAGGTTGTTGGTTGTAATGTAAGGAAAAGCAAATCGGTGTGTGGAACTGGAAAACAAAGGCAACTCTATCAAATCAAAGAATTGCTTTTATTCATGAGAAATTGACATAGATTTTGCAGCAATGTTCATCCCTAGAAAGTTGCGGCTATGGACACGTGTAAGTCAAGGGATATTCCTAATATTGACCCAAATTAAGGATCATTTTATTATTTTTTTTCTTTTTCCCCAAGATGGAGTGTGTGATGAGTGGATGAGTGGGGTGCCATTGAGAAATTGAATACACCATTTTTATGTTTTTCCACTATACCACTCATGCACCCTCTAAGTAGAGGCCTAAATTTTGGTCCCTAGAATAATTTTGATTAAAAACATCCCCCTTTTAACTTGGAATATGTTCGAAACATGGGTAATGCTTCTTCATACATTCCCATTTTTAGGGTTAATTAATAGGATAGGATATTACGTTCATATACATGCACCTTCTTAGTTTCTTCATTTCCAATCTCTCTACATTTGTTTGATTATGCTCCCATACCTTGAGATTCTTGACTATTTTTAGTAAAATTTGCTTGGAGTTTTCTTATAGTGAATGAGTTTGAAAATATCAAGATGCAGAGTCAGGAATGTCCAACATTTTACCCTCTTAACTAAAATTAGAACGGGCCAATTACCTTTCACTCTTTCTTCTCCATCTTCTTCATCTTACCCTTATACAATTCTTGGTTGTTGCAAAGCAAGCAATCACTTTTATTTATATATTTCATGAGGACAACAAGTAGAGTATAGAGATTTAAACCACCAAACGTAAGGGAATTAGTAAATATCGATTATCTTTGAGTTATTGTCATTTTGGCAACCATTTTTTTTTTTTTTTTTTTTCTTTTTGAAAATTAAACCTATTTCATCCATATTTCTTACAATGTGAATCTTTTTAAAATAACTAATACTAAATATAACCGTGCTCATTGAATAGGGGGAAAAAATTAAATTTTGACCCCTAAACATGTTAAGTTCTATCAATTTGAACTAAATGTTGCAATTTTTACGGTTCAATTTTAACTAATTCACCTACTCGTTTTAACTATAGGAAAAGTGTGAAAATCTTTTTAAACTCGTTAATTTCAATAAAATATAGATTTGCACAAATTAATTATATGCAAATTTCAATTAGAAATTTAACTTTAATGTTGTTTTTCTTTAAAATTTCATATTGTACATGTATTTTTTAATTCATCAAGAGAAGTTTTTTTTTTTTTTTTTAACTGACATTGGTAGCAAGAACTTATTAAAGAGTTGAAATTGAAATATTTTTAAAGTTGTTTAAGGTTGAGATTGCAAATTACAACGGCCAAAGTGATAGTTCAAAGGTAATTGATATTTATTTCCTCCCTTATCATATCCCGACTTTTTATACTCATTTGTCTAAGTTTAAGATTGTTATTTTTTTCCTTTTTAATATATATATTTTTTTATCTCTAAGTGCTTTTTAGAATGTATAATTAGGTAATCTAAATAAAAATTAATTATAATTTAAAATTAACTACTTATAAATATAACTTTTTTCTTTTCAAATATTCATAGAAACTAACATCTAGATAAGGGGAAGTTTAAGTTTGTAGTTCGGTAATGGTACTTATTTCTGAGTGGATTTTCAAAGAATGGGAAAATACCTTTTGATCCATTTTGGATCTAATTTCTATTTTCGTTCCTGTATTTTAAAATATAATACATTTAATCTTTAAGCTTTGATTTTTGTTTCAATTTGATCTATATTTTATTATAAATTTAACATCGAAATTTGAATTTTGTTTCAATTTAGTTTTTAGAAACCAAAATGAAGCCAAGATTTACATTTTTAACTTCGATGTTTCATTAAATACTATCTTTCAATTATTGACATGAATGTGTATTAATAAATTTAAAATAATTATGAAGTGAAATTCTAACTTTACTTTTAATATTGAAGAAAACAGTGAAACTTAATTAACTATAATCGTTTTAAATTAATTAATAGATATTAATATTAAATATAGAAAGAAAGTATTTAGTTAAAAAGACGAGGTTATAAGTGTAAATCTTAAAACCTACCGACCAAATTTAAATAAAACTTAAATATTAAGGTAGAATCGTAACATTTTGAAATTTAAGGATTACATTAAAATCAAATACAAAACTTAAGATCTAATGTGTAATATTTTTAACTTAAGAACCAAATAGAAATTATATTCAAAATTTAGAGATCAAAGTGATATTTTTCTTTTTGAAAGGTATTGTAATAAAAGTGTGAGGTAGGGGAATTGAACCTCAGACTTCGAGATCGATAGTACAAACACTATGTCAATTAAGCTAGTTAGCAAAGAGATATTTTTCTATTAAAAAAATTATATATTATTTAAGCATAAAAAAAACTTTTTTTTATTTACATAATTAGCATCTAAAGAGAGATGAAAAAAACATCGATCACTTTAACTAAATAATAATGATTACAATTAAAATGGCATTGTAATCATTTTGATGATGTAAGATTATGGTGACTTGTCAAGAAATTATCGGTTTAAAAATGTCGAGGGAAATAAAATTAATTTTTTGGTATGTAATTGTGGTGAAATTCAAAGATGCACAAAGCATTAAAAAAATTATAATTTTTTTTTTTTTTTTTGAAAAAAAACGTTTTAATTGTTCAAATAGAATTTCAAGAGAATCCAAATTGATTTCTCCCACTGAAAATATTCTCAAGTTGTTTAAAGCTTCTTAAAAACACTACCAATTAGGAAAAAGATTGGACATTGAACAAAGTCTAATATAATGGCCTCCCCATTATATTTCATAATACCATGAGCCCAAGGGTTTAGTGGGGAAGTATGTCATTTTGAAACAATTTTGATATAGTTAAATATTAGGAATTTTTTTTTTTTTATCAAATCTCAAGTTATTTACCGAAATAATTAAAAAAAAATTGTGTTAATCAATCACAGAAACTAATAGAAGTCTAAAATGATTAAATTTTACTATTTTATGTAAATAGTTTATTTTATTTTTCTATTTTTGAAAATCTCGATTAATATTATAGGTTGTAAATGTATAGGTATTTTTAAGTACAGTATAAATAGATTTTTAAAAGATATATTTTTTTAATTGTAGTAGGAAATAGTGCTAATAATTCTTTAAGCACCGAGAGTTTTAGTATTGTAATCTTCACAAGTTTGAGGTAAAGTAATATAAATTTTTTGTTCAACACTTATTCGTAACTAATTGGAATTATGTGTGTTGCACGTACTCCATAACATTTAAAAATGAAATGTACATGTATAAGTTGAAATAAATGTCTTATCCTTGATCATCATTTTTCCTTTATATATTTTTTTTTTAAAAAAATTAATCTAAATTATTAATGTGTTTTTTAAACTTGTTTTTAAAGTTTTCAAATTAAATTTTTGACCTTCTAGTTTAAATGTTTGATACTTAGAGAACCAACCAACTAAATAATATTTACATTTATAATAAGAAAATTAAGCTAATCACTTTTATTATAAATAAAAACATATTTCTAACATATTTATCATTATTATTTAACTTCCTTAAAATTTTTTTTTTAAAAAAACCATTCAATCTAAATCTCAATCCCACACAAAATTTAAAAAAAAAAAAAGAAAAAAAAAACACAAGTTACATAAGGAAAAAAAATTGTAAAAAATAATGTACATTAAACAAATTAAAAAAATGGAGGTGTAGCACTTACAGCTACTTCTAGTCCTCAAATAAAATAAATAGAGCAAAAAAGTTTTTTAAAAAAAATTAAAAAATGTCGAAGTAAAAAATTGTTGGTGATGCTAAGAGCTGAAAGAACACCAAAATGTGATAATAATGCTTAAAGAAATTAAATATATATATA
Organism: Benincasa hispida; assembly: GCF_009727055.1. Classification (NCBI taxonomy): domain Eukaryota; kingdom Viridiplantae; phylum Streptophyta; class Magnoliopsida; order Cucurbitales; family Cucurbitaceae; genus Benincasa; species Benincasa hispida. Next base: position 57,370,025 of record NC_052349.1, read on the forward strand.
TATATATACCCTAAAAAAAAAGAGGGGGTTAACAAAACAAAAATCGAATCGAAACGAAACGAAACAAAAAAAAAAAAAAAAAAAAAAAAAAAAAAAAAAAAAAAAAAAAAAAAAAAAAAAAAAAAAAAAAAAAAAAAAAAAAAAAAAAAAGAAAAAAAAAAAAAGAGGAGATATCTAATGAATAACAAGATTTAACTTAACTATTTATTAAGGAAATTTAGATTTGAAATCATTTTACAAAAATGATTAGGGATGAAATTTGATTGTTTTTTTCAATATCTACCCATTTAACGTAAACTTAATATGTCAAAAAAAAATCACATATATGAAAAAGTTATTTTTAGGAGATTTTTAAAAATAGAAAAATAATGGAAAATATTTATATAAATAACAAAATTTAATTTTAGTTGCAATAGAAATTTATCAGCTTTCATCCGTGATAGAAACTGATATAAGTCTATTACTGATAGATGCTGATAGAAATCTATCCGTGTCTATAGGTGATAGAAACGGATAGAAGTCTATCATTGACACTATCAATCATAGAAATTGATACCAAGATATCATTGATAGAGGTTGATAGAAGTCTATTAATGATTATTAGTATTTTTTTTTATTATTATTTCTGTAAATAGTTTGACATTTTTCATATCTGTAAAAATTTCTTTTTTTTCTTTAATATCCAAAATTTAACATGAAACAAATATGGAAAAAAAATAGATAGATTTTTTTTAATATCTACTCATTTAACTTGAAACAAATATGAAAAAAAAAACTATATAATGATTTGAATGTGTAATTATCTAAGATATTCCTTTGACTATCAAAATAATATCTACTCATTTATTTGATTTTACAAAATTGTTGGGTGAAAATTTGCGCGGAGGCGAGTGACGATTATTTTTTAATAATAATATTATTATTATTATCATTATTATTATTTATTATTTTCTTTTTATAGATTTTAATTTGAACAACAAAATTATTTTTTCCACCAAAAGTCTAAAGACTTAAATTCCTTTTTATTTTCAAAGATCTCTGCTTGATTTTAATTTGATTTCAAAGTTTCATGAAAAAGGAAAAAAAAAATAGAAAAACATTGTAATAAGTAGTAAAAATTATGATCCCTGAACTAATTGGTGTGCATATACAAAAAATAAAAAGTTAAAAAAAGCATAAAATAATCAATCATGCTCATCTTTGTCACTTTTTCGACTTCTAAATACATTAAAACACTCTATGATTTTACAAAATTCAAAAGTGAAAAAAAAACGTAGAAAAAAGGAAATATATTTAAAGAAAGCTAAGAGAGGTGATATTTTTTCTAGATCAGGATGAAATACGTGATACAAAAAATCAAACTCGATGTTACTATTAGAAAAAAAATTGAATGCTATAACAAAATTTCTAAAAAAATAGGTGTGGAACTTAAGAACTTGGGAGAGCGAGTTAGCTAAAATTAATATTACAAAAATACGTGATAGAAATTTAAGGGTTGTATTTAGTTATTTATAGAAAAAACTTAGATTTCAAATCAATAAAATATAATTTTAAATTAAAATTCATGTGAATGATAGATCTTTTTATATCATATATATATATATAATATATATGTGTGTGTTTTTTAATGATAAATTTTGAATCTAAAATGAAATATGGAAGCAATATTAGAGATAATTAAAATTTAAACAAATTAATTTATGAGTAACTTTTGCATGATTTTTTTTTAAAAAATCCACGTGAATGATATAATGTTTTTACATAATAAATTTTGGAATCAAATATTAAAGATAAATTTAGTTTATGTGAATTATAACTTTTTTTTTTACTGTATAGTAAAATTATATATCCTTATAACCAAACACTAAAAGGGGCAAATGAAGAAAACGATCTCATAACCTCTTTTAGATAGTATATAGATTATCTTGTGTCTAATGTTTAATTAAATGTGATCTAAACAAAAAAAATTTAATCTTAGATAGATGAATTAATTTTATTTGGAAAATTTTCAAAAAATGTCAAAACACTTTTGATAGACACTGATAGACTTCTATTAACATCTATCACATAGTATCAATGATAGATTTCTATCCATTTATATTATTGGTAAATATTGATAGACTTCTATCAGCATCTATCACATAATATCAATGATAGACTTCTACTAGTTTTTATCACTGATAGACTTTGATAGATATCAATCGGTCTCTATCAACCTTTGTCAAAGAAGATTAAATTTTGCTATTTTATATAAATAATTTTCTGTTGGGTGAAAATTTACTTTTAAAAAATAAGAGGGAACCAACCTTTGGTTGGAGAATCCTACATTGGAAAATTTTGATTTGGAAGCCTCCCTTATGTACTCCAACCTTGAGCTTTAGGTTTGGGCCCCAATCGGTACCCATGTTTTAGAGGGAGTGAAGAGATAGACCAATGTGGGTTCGGTTGACGTCCTACACACACGTCGTCTGTCCGATCGATCGCGACGCGTGTGTGTGATTATTCTCTTTAATAAAAATATTTTTATTTTATTATTTTTTATTATTATGTTTTAAAACCGGAAAAAACTTGGTTCTCCGCGCAAGTCTTCGAGGTTGTCTGCCTCTTTCTCACTCGATCATTCCACGCTGAAGGCCTATAAAAGGTGTGGACTTCAACAGTTCATTCACACAATTCTTCTGTTCACTTCCTTTTGAAAGTTCTTAATTCTCCTTTCCTATTTTTTCACTCCATTTTTATTTTTTTCGAGTAGTTAGTCAGAAAGAGTGTGTGTTTCAGTCGGTAACGGTACATTTTCGATCGGGTTTTCTTTTCAGGCTGTTTTATCCTGGGGACAACATGGCAATATTTCTGACTTGCTTCCACATTGGGCAGAGCCGCAAAACGTCTTAAAGAGAGTGAGCTCCGCGACTCAGTCTATAACGAGCTTCTGTTTTGCAGGTTTTATTCTTTACTCGACCGTTGAGACTTGACCGTTTGCTGCTATCATGTTCGTCGTCTGAGGGTCTTGTCGTTTCCAACAGTTTTAAGACATTTTTACTGCCACATCACTAATGGCTCTCACTAGCAACAACGATGTTATGAAATCTGACCTCAACCGTCTATTCCGATTTGAAGAAGTGAACTTCAAACGGTGGAAGCAAAAAATGTTGTTCTTTCTCACCGTTAAGGAAGTTGCTGAAACTTGTACCAGAGATAAGTCAATCGTCCCTTTAGAAGAACCAACTAAACAATAGATAAAAGAAGCTACTGACTGTAAGGTGAAAGACTTTCTTTGTAAGAATTTTATTTTAAATGGTTTGACTGATGATCTGTATGACTACTACAGTACAATGAAGACAGCGGAGGAGGTTTGGGATGCCTTGCAAAAGAAGTACGACACCAACGAGGCCGAGTCGAAGAAATATGCTATTAGTCGTTATTTCAAGTTCCAGATGACGGATGGCAAATCCGTGGAGGCCTAGTCCCATGAACTCCAAATGATAGCCCATGAGATAATTACTGAAAGGTATGCTTTAGATGAACAATTCCAAGTTGTTGTTATTATTGATAAACTGCTCCCTTTGTGGAAGGACTTTAAGAACACTTTGAGGCATAAGACTAAGGAGTTCTCCTTGAATAGTCCTATCACCTGGCTAAGGATCAAAGAGGAAGCTCGGAGGCAAGACCAGAGGGAAAAGGTGAACGCAGTACCTAGAAAACCCGCCTTTGCCATGGTAAAACCGGACCAAAAAACTAAGGGGACAAAGAGGAAAGGTCAGAACCGTGGCTCTAGCAACCAGAACCAACAAAAAAAAAAAAAATAGAAGCCCCCTTTAGAAGAAATGGTACAGTTCCTCTGCTTTAATTGTAATAAATCTGGGCACATGGCTAGGAACTGTAGGAACAGGTGTCGTTCTGCTGGTCAGGCGAACTTGACAGAAGAACCGTTAGTCGCCATGATCACAGAAGTAAATGTGATTGGTGGTTGTGAAGGGTGGTGGATAGACACTGGCGCTACGCGCCATGTCTGTCACGACCTTAGTCTATTTAAAACTTTTACTGAAACTAAGGATAAGAATATTCTGTTGGGGGATTACCACTCCACGAAAGTTGTTGGAACCAGCAAGGTAGAATTGAAGTTTACCTCTGGGAAGACCCTCACGTTGAAGGACGTCCTGCACACTCCGGAGATAAGAAAGAATTTGGTCTCGGGTTATCTCCTCAAAAATAATGTATTCATAGGGAAAGGGTATGTAACTGAGGGAATTTTCAAATTAAATTTAGACTTCAATAAAATAAAATCTTCTGTGTATATGTTGTGTTCTATGAATGTTTAGCATGCTAGACTCTGTCTTGTGGATAAGAATTTAATTAGTAAACATGATTAGGCTGGAAATGATACCTAAATTATCCACTATGATTTTGATAATTGTGAGTATGTGAGTATTAAATTTGATGGCATCTTGACTAGGAACAGTAAAAGATATTTCATTACTGTTATTGACGATTGTTCTGATTTTACTTTTGTATATTTGCTGAGAAATAAAAATGATGCTTTTGATACCTTCAAATTTGTTGTTTATGAAATAGAGAATCAGTTTAATAGAAAGGTTAAAAGACTTCGTAGTCATAGGAGAATCGAGTACGACTCGGACAGTTTTAATGAGTTTAACTCACATGGAATAATACAAGAAAAGACTGCACCTTATTCTTCTGAAATGAACGAAAAAGCCGAAAGGAAAAATAGAACTTTAGCTGAGCTAGTAGTTATTATTTTACTTAGTTCAGGATCCGTGTCTTATTGGTGGGGTGAAATCATCCTTACCGTGTGTTATGTCCTAAATAGAATCCCAATGTCTAAAAACAAAACTTCACCTTACGAAATTCTCAAGAATAAGAAACCAAACTTGTCCTACTTTAGAACATGGGGTTGTTTAGTCTTTATAAGGATTCCAGACCCAAAAAGGAGAAAGTTGGCTAGTAGAGCTTACGAGTGCGTCTTTATAGGTTATGCCTTAAATAGTAAAGCCTATAGGTTCTATGATCTAGTGAACCAAGTGATCGTTCTATGATCTAGTGAACCAAGTGATCGTTCTATGATCTAGTGAACCAAGTGATCATTGAGTAAAATGATGCCGACTTCTTTGAAGATAGATTTCCTTTTAAATCAAGAAATAGTGGGAGCTCGGAATCAAGTGGTCTAACCCTAGAGTGGAAACCGACCCAGAACCTAGAAGAAGTAAAAGAACTAGAACCGCCAAAGATTTCGGAAATGACATCCTGACCTATAATATAGAAGAAGATCCTACAGATCTGAGAGCTGCCCTGTCATCAGTAGATGTCAAAATATGGCAAGAAGCTATAAATGATGAGATGGACTCACTTGAGTCAAATAGAACTTGACACTTAGTAGATCTACCCCCAGGTTGCAAGGCAATAGGGTGCAAATGGATCTTAAGAAGGAAACTTAGACCTGATGGAACTATTAATAAATTTAAAGCTAGGTTAGTGGCAAAGGGCTTTAAACAAAGAGAAAATGTAGATTTCTTTGATACCTTCTCCTCTGTCACTAGAATTACCTTAATCCATGTCCTGTTTTCTCTTGCTGTCCTTTATAACCTCGTAGTACATCAAATGGATGTAAAGATCACTTTCCTAAACGATGAACTTGAAGAAGAGATTTACATGGAACAACCTGAGGATTTTGTAGTCCATGGTCAAGAAAATAAGGTGTGTAAATTAGACAAATCTCTCTATGGACTAAAACAAGCTCCTAAGCAATGGCATGAAAAATTTGACGACCTTATCCTATCTAAAGTTTTCAAGGTTAATGAAAGTGACAAATGCATCTACTATAAGTTTGAAAATAATCAATGCACTATCTTGGTAGATGATTTGTTGATCTTTGGGTCAAACTTGCACGTCATAAATGATGTCAAATCAATATTAAGTGCAAACTTCAACATGAAAGACTTAGGAGAAGCTAGCGTAATCTTAGGCATAAAAGTGAATAGGTCTGAAAAGAGAATTTCTTTGGATCAATCTCATTATATAGAAAAGATTCTAAAGAAATATAATTCCTTTGATTGTAAACCAGCCTGTACTTCTTATGACCCTAACGTTAAGTTGTTCAAGAACACTGGTGACAATGTTAATCAATCTGAGTATGCAAGCATCATAGGCAGTCTTAGATACACTGCTGACTACACTAGGCCTGACATAGCTTATGTTGTAGGATTACTTTGCAGGTTTACAAGCAGACCTAGATTATCAAAAGTTTTCCGTTGTCCTGAAAGGGTTCAGTGATGCTAACTGGAACTCTCTTTCAGATGATTCAAAGGCTACAAGTGGCTATATCTTTAATATAGTAGGCAGATTTGTCTCTTGGAAGTCCAAAAAACAGACTATTTTAGCCCAATCTATGATGGAGTAAAAAATGATAGCACTAACAACAACTAGCAAAGAAGAAGGCTGGCTTAAAAGTATGTTATCAGAGATTCCCTTATGGGAAAAGTCAGTACCTGCCATATTGATCCATTACGATAGTACTGCAATAATTGTAAAAGTTCAGAACCATTGCTACTATGGAAAGAGACGCCAAATATCTCGTAAGCACAATACCATTAGAGAATTTCTCACTACTGGTGTAGTTAGAGTGGATCATATACGAACTGATGAAAATTTGGCAGATCCTTTGACGAAAGGACTGGCCAGAGAGAAGGTTTTCAGAATCTCAGAAAGAATGAGACTCATGCCTATAGAAAGATGAATCATGGTGAGGAAAACCCAACCTGCAGACTAGAGATCCTAAGAAACGAGTTCAACGGGTAATAACTGATCACGAGTGATATATAGTGAATCATGCTAAATCAAACATAGAGTTCTATTCTTATGACTTATAGTTTAAGTATGATATCCTGAAGTGTAAGAAAGGTTAAACTCAATTCTTAATGAGATCTATACTTGATGACAAATGGGATACCTAGCTACAGGAGTACTCTTGATAGACTCACCTATGTGAATGTGGAAGTGAGGGCTACTTCCTATGGAGTTTTTAGGCAAACTCTCTAGAGTGTTCACTAAACCGGGATACACGTGCTAGGCCTTAAAGCACGAGCTTTTGTACTACACCCTATGACACTCTGTGTGAGATGCTGTTAGAGATAGAGTTCAAAACTAAGGGTTACTCTAGTATATTCTAAATCATCTGCACTACGTAAATGTTCAAGTCGCAAGACACCTTTGTTTATGCACATTGTTGTATATACTGAAACTGCTCGATGAAAAACTTTTTTCTCTTTTGTTTAAATTTTCAACTGGAGGATTGTTGGGTGAAAATTTAATTTTCAAAAATAAGAGGGAACCAAACTTTGGTTGGAGAATCCCACATTGGAAAATTTTGATTTGAAAGCCTCCCTTATGTATTCTAACCTTGAGCTTTGGTTTTGGGCCCCAAGGGGTACCTATGTTTTGGAGGGAGTGAGGAGATGGACCAATGTGGGTTCGATGGACGTCCCACACGCTGTCTCTTATACACATCTAGATGTGTATAAGAGAACTCTCTAGAGTGTTCACTAAACCGGGATACACGTGCTAGGCCTTAAAGCACGAGCTTTTGTACTACACCCTATGACACTCTGTGTGAGCTGTCTCTTATACACATCTAGATGTGTATAAGAGACAGTCTTTCGGCCGAGTCTTCCGTCCCTCGCACGTTCTGAGGTTGTCCCCTCTTTTTCGTTCACACAATTTTTTTGTTCACTTCCTTTCGAAAGTTCTTAGTTCTCCTTTCCTATTTTTCCACTCCACTTTTTGTTTTCCGAGCAGTTAGTCAGAAAGGATGTGTGTTCCGGTCGGTAACGGTGCATTTTCGATCGGGTTTTCTTTTCAGACAGTTTTATCCTGGGACGACGTGGCAGTAGAGTGAGCTCCGCGACTCAGCCTATAATCAGTTTCTGTTTTGCAGGTTTTATTTTTTGCTCAACTGTCGTGACTTGATCATTTGTTGTTGTCTTGTTCGTCGTCTGAGGGTCTTGCCGTTTCCAATATTTTCTTTATTTTTCTATTTCTGAAAATCCCCCATTTTATTTTTCAAAAGATTATTTTAATGTTTTTTAGAAAAAGTAATTCGTAAAACTTAGTCAACTTTTTTTTAAACAAAAAAATTTCACTTTCAACCTCAATTCGACCTTTTTATATTTGATGTCTATCTATCGAAGAAAAATAGAAATTTCACCATTTTTATTATGCATTTTCTCTCTCTATTATGGGATTTTTTTTAAAATTTTTTTGTTAAGTACTTGTATTACTAAGAATAACTGCCACAATTGGGCACAAGAAATTCCTTACATGATGATGACAACAAAGAATTAACCACTCATGAAAATTAGCAAACCGATTCCATTCCCTCCGAACAAAGCGAAATTCGATGGATTGAGGAGTCGAAGATGCATGCCAAATATTTGTCACAGAGGGATTGATTTTCTAGAGAGGCTAAATGGATCTATTGATCATATGAATTAACATCTCTTAATCTGAAAAAATAGTAATAACATTCACTGTCGATTGAGGCGTAGAATTAAAACATATATTTTATATTAGTTGGAGTCAGGTTGATATTGGTGATTTCATATTTCTATAACCTTATTAATTTGGTATTCAATCTTATATTAGCAATCCATTAAATTCAAATGAGATATTGTCTTTGATTTTTTTATTGTTATGAATTATATTATGGGTAAATTTGAACTCATGTGAAAAATAAGTTAAATTCAGTAATTATTTGGCTTTAAATTGGACAGAAACGAGATTTAAGACCACAACATTAAGTCCAAAGCTCAGTATTGATCGAGTAACAAAAACAAATAACGAGTAAGCAAGTTAACTATGATTCTCAAAACTCTAATTACACCTTAAAGTTTCCAACTAACTCAAGTTATGAAGGTTTGCTGAGGATATTGGCCTTGATGACTTTTGGATGGAATCCGATGCTGAAGGTGTGGAGAAGTCCCTCCTCTCTCTTTTTCTTTCTCCTCTTTTGGGGTCATTTTTGTTGAAGTGGCTTCTTTAGTTAGTCAATTAAATGTTGGAGAGCTGAGATACATGCCAAGATGTTGTAATAAGGTGGTCCATTCTTTGGCCAAATATATTTTATCATCTTGTATTACACAGAGCTTTCCCGTGTTGTCGGGATTGATAAGGAGGGTCTTGTTGATTAATATATCTTATTTTTAATGACGTCCTTTTTTTTAAAAAAAAAAAAAAAAAAAACTCAATAATGAAGGAGGTGAAGCCATTGCCACATCAGTATCAAATTGTTTTTCATCTTCTCTAATTTAACAAATTCAATGAACACATCAGACATATGTCAATACTTGTGCATCAATAAATTCTTCAAATGAAAGCTTATCAGAAGGCAATATCTACAGATGTATAAAGTTCAATTAGATAAAATTAAAAATAAAAGTATGTATCTAATAAAATTTATAACTTCGAAATGATTTAATGTCGTTATGCAAAAGTGAACATGTGTATTTTTCTTTTTGAATGAATTATATTTTTAAGATCACTTGATAGGTAATATGATGAATACATTTAAATCAAGCACATGACTATAGGACCCACTCTTAAAAGGAGTGGAGAATCTCTGGTTTGACGGGTAATATGGAGAAGACGGTAAGGGGAGAAAAAATCTCCTTAAACTAAATGGATTTCATGTCCCCGCTCCTTATATATGTTAATATAACATTTAATTTTTAAGTTTTATTGTTTACCAACTTAGATCATTGTACATTTTGACTATAAATATCAACCACTAAGGTCCCCTTTTGTAACCATTTCGTTTTATGTTTTTTGTTTTTGAAAATTAAGTTTATTTCCTCCCAAATTCTTATAACGATTTGTATGTTTTTTAACTACAATGATTTAATTTTTAGCCAAATTCAAAAACAAAAACAATAAAAGCTACCTTTTTTAGTTTTCAAATTTTGGATTAGTTTTTTAAATTATTGGTAAAAGGTAGATACTGAATGAACAAAATTTGGAGGTGAAAGTAGGGTATATAGGCTTAATTTTAAAAAACAAAAACAAAAAACAAAATGGTTATCAAATAAGACCTAAACAATTTGATAAGTTAATTATATGAAGTTTAAGAAATTTATCTTTACATGGAGATTCAGTAGATGAAATTAAACATTTAAATGGTTTTTTATAGTGAAAAACTAAGTATTTAATTAAAAAATCAAATAGAATTAATTTTAATTTATGGTTTTTTTTATTTATGGTTTTTTTCTTTAAACTAACTCAATTCTCATGAATTTTCTACCAGAAATCTCTGCAAAAATTAATGGACGGGAGACTCTACTTTGCCATTCCAAAATTTCCCATACCACACATAGTATTGGACAAATTTCATACTCCGATTATTGTGTGCCATATCAACATACTTTTAAAAATAGGGTTGGATTCACTAACATTGATATGAAATCCATACAAATATTTATGAAGGTAAATTTCTAGTGTGAGTAAGGAGAGTATGGTACTCCCATAATATTAGAAAAATTCTCGTGAACATTTCCAAACTTTTATTTGTGAATAATTTTTACTTACCACACACTATTAATCCCACATTTTGCATATTTCTAAGAACTTCTATACAACATAGATGTGGTTTCATTTTTGCTAGAGTGTAGCCTAATTAATATAGGGATGCGTTAGCAACCAAAAGATATATAGTTTGAATCTTTATACTCTTATTGTACTTAAAAAAAACAATTTGGTTCCATTTTCAAATCTAAAAGCAACTCTTTTGTAGGATATAAACTTAGACTTCCTCTCATCTCTTTTCTATGTATATCCTAATTGTCCTCTCTTTCTCTCTACCTTCTCCATATTGTCTCCATCATTATTAGTTTCAATCAACTTTTGAAATTTTGTTCTTTGTTTGGGTGTGGGTTTTTTCTTTTTCTTTTTCATTTTTTTTAACTTGTTTGAAAGTGAAGATTTTTTTAAAATAATGTTTTTTAATATATAATGTCAAAAATAGGGTTGGAGAGAAAGTATTCCTAAAAATAGGTTTTTAAATTGTGTACCGGGTACACGATTAGCTCTAAATTGTGTACCAGGTACATAAGTCCCTATCCATCTGGCACGCGCAGTCTGCCATGGCAGTCATGCAGGCTTGATTGAGGTAATCGTGTATTCGGTACACGATTACCTCCTGATTTTGCTTGCCTTTTGAACAATTTTGCTTCTTTTGTTGCATTTCTCCATCCAAAATTCCGAAATCTTCCTCATTTTGCTTCTATCTTGTGCATCCAAATGCCTCCATTTACTCGAAATCCTTCGTNCTTAAGTCGTGTACCCAGTACACGACTTCCTCTCCATTAAATCGTTGCCCACCCCTTCTTCTTCCTCATTGAGAGCTTTCTGCCTTCTGAACGAAACTTTCTCCATCCGAACGATTTTGCTTCTTTTGTTGCATTTCTCCATCCAAAATTCCGAAATCTTCCTCATTTTGCTTCTATCTTGTGCATCCAAATGCCTCCATTTACTCGAAATCCTTCGTCAGTTCGTCCATATAACAGTTGCGTTTCTCCATTTGCTCCAAACGCCTTTGTCCGTACAAAATTGTTCGAAATCGTCCTCCATTTGTTCGTTCGTCCAAAATCGTCCAAACGCTTATGTGGTAAAATTCTTTCTCTAGTTGTTTTTCAATATATAATCGTCCGAACTTTGATCTTATATTTTTTTTATTTGTTTGGGCTAATTTAAACTTAGAAATATATGTATGTTAAAATTAGAAATATATGTATTTGTTGGGCTGACGTTATATGTTTATAAATCTTAAATCTTAGATCTTATATATATATTTTTTTATTTGTTTGGGCTAATTTAAACTTATATGTTAAACTTAGAAATATATGTATTTGTTGGGTTGATCTTATATGTATTTGTTGGGCTGATCTTATATGTATATGTTTATAAATCTTAAATCTTAGATCTTATATATTTTTTATTTATTTATTTGGGCTGATTTAAACATATAGTTTATGAATCTTAGATTTGGGCTAATTTAAATGTATAATATTTAGATCTTATATGTTAAATTTAGAAATTGGATTTTGTTGGGTTGACATATTAATATATTTTTTTTGTCAACTATAACAGTTGAAAAAATCATAATAAATATGTTGATGTGTCCTGAAGATTTAGTTATTCTTGAACCTAGAAATGATGGAAATAGTGACATTGACGTTGAAGTTGATGAATTATTTGGAAATGACAGTAGTGGGGAACATGTTCTTGAGTTGGTATCGTCGGAAATGTTCACCCAAATAGATTGGAAAATGACAAATTCAACGTGTAAACTAGGGTCTACTTTGGAAGAAAGGAATATAGGTGTAGATAACTGTAGTTTAATACAAAAAGGAATGTTATTTAATACCAAAGAAGATTTACAGGTTGCTGTAAAAAAATATTGTGTAACAGAACACTACGAAATTGTTGTAGTGGAATCAAATCAGGATCTTTGGTATGTTAAAGGTAAATCATGGAGTGACGGTTGTGCTTGGAAGTTACGGGCATGTCGGCGTAAAATTCATGGGATGTTCAAAATCACCAAACTTCAAGGAGAACACTGTTTGTTTTCAAAATTGATACAGGATCATTCACGGCTTGATGCAAATTTCATGAGTATTGAAATTCAAAATTTGGTTAGAGCTGATCCTGGATTACCTATGCCCTACTCTAATAAGCCATTAAAAAACAATATGGCTATAATGTCAATTATAGACGGGTGTGGCAAACCAAGAGAAAACCGTTGATTACTGTGTTTGGTGATTGGGAGAAATCATATTCGGAGCTTCTGTATTGGTTGAATACTTTTGTTCATTACAATCCAGGAACACGAATAGATTTATTTTTCCTTCCCTCTGATGTGTCAGGTACGACTATTTGTGGACGAGTTTTTTGGTCTTTTGGTCCTGCAAGAGAAGGACTCAACCATTGTAGGCCATTAATTCAGATTGATGAAACTCATCTCTATGGAAAGTATAAGGGGAAATTATTGGCAGCCTTATCTATTGATGCAAACGGACATATATTTTCCCTTGCTTTTGTTATCGTCGAAGGTGAGAATTCGTCCAGTTGGTCATAGTTTTTGTGGGCATTGCATGAATATGTTATCCAAAGAGAGGGTATTTGCTTGATTTCTGATAGACATAAGGGCATTCTTGCTACAATTAATAAGGAAGAAATTGGTTGGAGTGAACCCAAAGCGTACCATCGATATTATCTTTGCCATATTACCAGTAATTTCAATACGAAATACAAATCAAAGCAACTAAAAAATTTGGTGTTTAAGGTCGAAAATCAACACCAAAGGCATAAGTTCATTTGGTGCATGAAAGAATTGAAACAATTGCACGACGGTGGGTACTGCTATGGGTGGATGACAAGCAATGCAGCTGAATGCATGAACGGGTTTTCAAAGGTGCTAGAATGTTACCAATTACTTCTTTGGTTAGGCTAACATTCTATCGCACAATACTGTATTTTGAACGTCAGAGACAAGAAATCAGTGAAGCACTCGATTGTGGGGACATGTATACATAATATGTCCTAAAAGAACTTAAGAGGTGGGAAAAACGAGCATTTGCACATACGGTGACATCCTTTGACAGGGAAAGTCAAACTTTCAAAGTACAAACTGGCATAAGTATGATTTCTCCCTATAAAGGACGGTACACCCAAGTTTTGAGCTTGAAAGAAGGAACATGTTCTTGCAATAACTGGCAATCATTCAAGATTTCATGCTCTCATGTAATTGTAGTTTATAATTGCATGTGTATGACATACCTACCACTTATTGATGAATGCTACAAATTGTCTAATTTCAAGCGTTGTTATGAAGGCCACTTCCATCCAATTCAACACCTAGATTATTGGCCAGAATTATCATTTACAGAAGTTTGTCCAAATGCGGACTTACTAAGAGAACAAGGTCGGCCAAAAAGTACGCACATTCATAATGAAATGGATTGGAGAAAAGCAAGTCGAAAAGTGTGATGTACAATTTGCAAGAGAGAAGGACATAACAGGCGCACTTGTCCACAACGTACACTAGGTGCTTCGTCGTCTTCGGGTCATTAGGTGTATTTTTTTTTTACTTGTATATTTTATGTATTTTTATTCTTTATGTACTTATATTTTTCATGTAATTGTATATTTTATGTACTTGTATTTTTTATGTACTTATATTTTTCATGTAATTGTATATTTTATATACTTGTATTCTTTATGTACTTATAATGAATTTATGTAATAAATTTATTTTATGTAATTGTATCTTTTTATGTACTTTTTATGTATCTTTTATGTCATGGATTTTATTATATAATATAATTTGAACTTCTTAGGTAATGGAGCCTGGTCCTTCTAATCCTGTACAATTATACCAACAAAATACGCATCGTTCACAAACAGTATGGGATAGTTCTTCCACTATAGTGTTGAGTTGTCAGAGAAGGGAGGCGACTGCACAACATACTATCCCATTTGATCACTGCATTATTCCATATATTCAGCAGACAGGTTTTCTTGGGGTTGCACAAATTGGTTTTATCCAGCTTGATTGGCACCTTATTACTGCTCTAATTGAGTGCTGGAGACCAGAAACCCACACATTTCACCTACCTTGTAGGGAATGTACGATTACGCTACAGGATGTTGCCATACAATTTGGGTTACGAATGGATGGGCAACCATTGATAGATTCACTATAGTATGACTAGAGTTTGTGAAGAGCTCTTAGGCGTCCTATCAAAGGATCTGAAGGGATCAAGATTGAGTATTCCTTGGTTGGCATCCCAATTTCAAAAATTACCTCCCGATGTCGACGACATCAGCGTACGTAGGTATGCACGAGCATACATCCTACAACTTATTGGAGGATTTTTATTTGCTGACAAGTCAAGTACTCTAGTGCATCTCATGTTCCTCCCACTATTGTCTGATTTCGAGCACGCTGGTACGTACTCGTGGGGTGGTGCATGTATTGCATGGTTGTATAGAGAACTTTGTCGGGCTTCCAATGCACAAGCGTTGGAAATAGCAGGGCCACTGATACTATTACAAGTATGTGCTTATGATCGATTTCCAATTATAGCCCCACAAGTCCAGCTACAGGCCCCAGATCATCGTCCACTTAGTGCCAGGTATTATTTCATTTATATATTTATTTCGTTACCATTTTATGTAAGAATATAAATTAATTGTGTTTTTTATAATTTTAGATGGAGTGGTATATTAACTGCATCTGAACAATTAGCAAATATGTTACTTGTGTACAGAAAGATATTCGACATGCTGATGCATAATCAGGTAGCAAATGTATAAATAAATGAATATTTAAAATATTTTATATGTATACTTATTTTTTTGTCAGATTATTTGGACATCATACACACAATAGATTTAGTCATCCTTACCTGATTATTGTCATGATGGTGAAAACATCTGGTTGACCGTTAGCCTTCTTATATGCTTTCATATAGTAGAGTGGCATCATCCAGATCGTGTGTTAAGACAGTTCGGTCTACGACAAACGATACCTTCGTTGTTCTATACACTCTTAGCACTACACCAGATCGATTTGAGAGGTAAGCACGACCAAGACTGGCGTCGAATCCATATGAAATATTTATCCTACTGGCATGGATGACATGATCTTGTGCATAGGGAGAATTAACAAATGGGCTAGTTGTATCAGACGACTACTTTCCCTTGTATAATTCGATCACGAGGCGATTTATCACACCTGACGGCATTTACTATTACTACATGGTAAGAGATTTAAAATCAGACATTTTCCATATATATAATATGAATATTGTTTAATATTTATTTTTTTTATTGTACAGAATAATTTTATCGGCGATGTTCAACAATATTAAGTGCAGAACAACTTACTAGTATTCGGTTCAATGTATCAGCAAACATTAGTCAACGTAGAAGGTATTATTCAACAAACAAGATGACTCAATATTGTTGACACTGATCGAAAACGTATTCGTCGTAGACGACAGGGACAACAGGGTGAACCTAATTTAGAGGGACACGAAGACAACCCCCATGAGGGGTAAGGGCCAGGGGGGGTCGTTTTTAAATTTCATGTAAACTTTCATTTTCAAATTGTAAATTAAAGAACTAATTGTAAATAGTTTTTAATATCATGGTTTTTTTTTTTAATATGAGTGCAAGATGTTTTCATTGTAGATTAAATATATAATTAAGTTTAATAATGAAGAAATTTGTGGACCAATTCCTAAAGTTTTAATATTGTTGTACATCTACAATTAAAAAAAATAGTCAACAAACTTTTTTTAAAAAAAAAGAAAAAAAGATAAGCAAATCGTGGACCAGGTTCACAAGTTTGCATCTGACCAGTCAACCAGTCAGCCGATGTGGTGCTGATTGGATTAAACGATATTCGTGTACCGGGTACACGAGTTTTCCACATGGAAATCATGTTCTTGGTACACGATTCCACTACCCCAATTTTGTCAATAGTTTCTCAAAACACCTATTCTTAGAAAATGTTTTCCTCAAACCCTATTTTTTTTCATTATATTCTAAAAAAACATTATTTAAAAAAAATCGAAAGTGAATTATTGTTATATGTTTTGGGTGGATGAAATTTGGTTTTAGCAATATTCATAGATTTTCGTTTATATGGCTAGAAAGCTTTGTTCTTACCTTTTTCACGGCTAAATGCATTTTTTGTTTGATTGTGTTGATTTTTGATCTCATTCAAGATATTTAAAGTGTGGACTACACAACATTTCAACTTCACTCTTCTGTTTCAACATTAGTTTCACTTTAAAAGATAGGTGAATCTAATAAATTGGTCCACAAATCAAACACCATGTCACAGACAAGATATGAGATAAAAAGCTAAATAAAAAATAGTAGAAGAATGAACATATCGAAATTGGTAACTTATATTAAGGACTTTGTAAATAAATAAAATAATCATAAATTTTATTATTTGGTTGGAACAAAGTTGTTGCAATTAGTTGTGATTTTGGTTATTTAGTTTTCATTGTAATAGGGTTGTAACAAGTTGTTGCAATTTGTTTCATATTGAGTCCTTATATATAAAAGGTTTTATGTACTGCTAAGATGGTAGAGTTATTTTTCTCTCAATGAAATAAAACTACCAACCCTTATTATTATCGTAGCAATTTTACAATTATTTTGATTTGTTTGGCATCTTCTTTATTGGCACATTCTTCTCCTAAGTCTTTCATATCGAATTCTGCACTCAACATGGATTTCACATCATTTATAACGTGCAAGTTCATCCAAAAATCAACAAATCATCTACGTACAAACATATGATAGTGGATAGATTGTTTTCGAACTTATAGTAGATGCATTGTCACTTTCATTAAGTTTGAATCCTTTAGATGTTATGAGATTATTGAATTTCTCATGCCATTTCGTAGGAGCCTGTTTCAGGCCATAAAGATATTTATCTAACTTACAAACCTTGTTCTCTTGAGCATGGACTACGAAGCCTTCAAGCTACTTCATGTATATCTCTTCTTCAAGTTCACCGTTTAGGAATGCAATTTTTACATGAATCTGAGGAAAAACAAGGTTGTTTAGGGCAGCTAGAGAAAACAACACACAGATTGAGATGATCCTAGTCACAAGGGAGAAGGTGTAAAAGAAATCTATATTTTCTATTTGTTTGAAATCCTTAATAAGTTTGACTTTGAACTTGTTGATTGTTCCATCAGGTTTGAGTTTCTTCCTTAGGATACATTTGCAAAGTATTGCTTTGCAACCACGGGTAGAACTACCAAATGTCAAGTCCTATTTGATTCAAGAGAATCCATCTCATCATTTATAGCTTCTTGCCATAAGTTGGCATTTACAGATGATAGGGATTCTTTTAGGTCTTTAGGACCTTCTTCTACGTTATAGGTTTGGAAGTCATTCCCAAAGTCCTTGACAATTCTAGTTCTTTTGCTTCTCTTAGGCTTTGGGTCAATTTCTTCATTAGAAGTTAGGCTTCTAATAGATGGTAGACTACTAAAACTTGAGCCTCCACTATTCCTAAATTTAGAAGAAAATCTATCCTTAAAGAAGTCGACATCATTTGACTCAATGATCACTTGGTTTACTAGGTCATAGAACCTATAGGATTTACTAAGCATTGCAATGCAATGTTGCCTCAACGCTACCCTGACGCTCAAGGTCTGAATCGATAGGAGCCCGTTTTCTATAAATATTCTCTTCGACTTTAGGTCAAATATTCTATCTTTTGGAGGCGGATTTGATGGAGGCCGACTTCCTCTTCTTCTCCCTTCAGATTTTAGCATCTTAGCTTAGGATATACATTTATTTTTGGGTTGTAAATGATGGATTGGAATTTTCCTCTTCCTCTTGTCTATGGGATGTTAAGGTAACTTCTATCTAAATTTTGGAGAAAGAACCCCATGTGTTTTTCTTGAGATTTATGTTCTTTGGATTTAATGTATAATGAATTTATGTTTTCTTGAATCTTGCTTGATTTTATATATATATTTGTGTGTTGGATTGACACCTTTATCATAAATGTATGTCCTAGCTAGTTGATTTTGGGCTCGCACATTTCTCTAATGTTCATCTATGCTTAAAGTCACCCCGGTAGCAAATGGTTAAATATGTATGCTAGGATTTATAATCTAATCTTGGGTCTTAGAATGCATGCTTGATCTATATTCGAGGATAAATCGGTTGATTGAGTTAGGGCTTTTCCATTAATTAATCGACACAATAGAATCCTAAATCTTAATGTGCATGTGTTTAGTCTTAATTGATCACTATCAAACCCAATTATGATTTTTGCATGTAGTTTAATTAGGACGCTTTCTTGGTTTGGTCCTAGCTAGTTGTCCACCTTTGTAGAGGCTAGCTTGGTTATGTCAAGTGAGTGTTGTGAATGCATAAATCGATTGCATGTCCAATTAACGAATTTCGATGATTAAAATTACATAGGATCTCTCTTGCTCTGGAACTAGATAATTCATATCCTTAGTTTACATTGACCTGCTTTTTATTTTAATTTCTTGCACATTTATCTCCTTTCACACCAAAACCCCTCATTTACCTCTCTAGTTAAGAAATTAGCTAAACGAAACAAATCGCTCTTCCCTGCGGATCGACTCGAACTTACCACTATTGCTACATTTTTGTAGTGATAGGATTAGTTCGATATTATAAACTTTCTTTTGATTTGTAGTTCTTTTGGGGGTGACACCAAAAAGGACTCGAAAAACACGCGAGTAGGCGTATCCTATGTAATGAGTTTGCATAAGACCGGATTGTGAAATAGTAACCACTAGATTTAACACCATTAACTAGTTAGGTTCTTATTTCAATAGAACGACCTAGGCAACTTAGTCTTAATATTCCTTATATTATGAACTTATTTTCATAAGGGATCGTCATTTGATTTGTATGGGTGGAGATGAACAGTTCGTTGACACAATAAGCTTACCATTTTGCGGACCAGACCGAGTGGGGAGTTGGAAATATAACAATACAAGATGGAATTCACTCATTCTCATCTTCAGGGTAAGTAGATGAGTGTTCCCTTAAGTGGTGTCTCCAGGACTTGAATAAAGGGTTTTACCCTCTCATTGACCTGAGAGAGATTTCTGTTTGTTAGTTGAACCATAAAAAGGTTGTTCATTAGAGGAGCACTGGTACTTAAGAAGTCAGAGGTAACCCAAGGATAAAACGATAATTTGATTCAGTTGGTATTACGAACACTCGTGAATGACTTGCTATTATTGATCTATATATGTGGACACAGAAATATTTCTGTAGTGAGAAGAATGCAACTATGGGTCTTTAGTGGAGTGTACCCACAGTTAACGAATATTAATTAACTTGGTTAATGAGTTTAGCAAGTTAATCTCATATCGTTGGAGTTTCTGATCTATAGGTCCACCAAGTCCCTTTGTTAGCTCACTGGAGGATATTAGAGAGAGATGTTTTGAATTGTTCAAATCAATTTGAGGAAATTCTATATTAATATGATTAATATGTAATTGATTATGGATGTCATCTATAATTAAAATTAAGTTGAAAAGAAACATTTGAATGAGATTCAAATAATTAATTCAAGTGAATTAGCCTCACAAAGAATTAATTAATTAATAGAGAGGTGTTGCACATATACATATGATGTTTATGATAATTAAATATGTATATACGTTAAATTGGATTTAATGTATAAATCATTATTTAATTAATGTGCTTTAAATAAGCGTTATTTTATTAATTGTGCTAATTAATTAAATAAATGTTATTTAATTAATTGTGTACAAGGAATAATTGAAAAAAGACTAGGAGAAGAGGTTGATCCTTCTCTATATAAAGTCTTCGTAATGACCCTTTTGGGACACACAAAACACAACAGAATTGCAAGCATTCATTGTGTATTTTTTTCCCTAAGCCACAAAAGAAATCCTCTCTACTCTCCCAAAAAGTTTTCCTCCTCACCCTCTTCCAATAATTGGATACCACTTATCCTTCTATTGAAATATTTAAGAATAACAAGGTTACTCTCGTGGTGGTGTTGAAGATTATTCAATGAAACGTTCGTGTTCAAGATCGTTGGAGGAGTCGTTCTTTGGAACATCGAGAGGACCGTTCTAGGAGCTTGGGAATCTACAAAGGTAATAATGGTTCTATCCTTTCCCTACAACATATTATTTACATATTTGTTTTACGTACATTCTGTTCTAGGAGCTTAGAAATCTACAAAGGTAAAAATTAATTTTCCTTCAATTGGTATTAGAGCCAGGTTCTTAGATCTTCTTTCTTCGTATTTTTCGAAACAAAAATCAATTTAGAGGTGGGTTATTAAATTTTCATTTTGAATAAAGGTTTGCAAGATTAGATGTTTTCGATTTTGGCACTTAGGTTATTTTTAATATGATTAAAATGTAAGGGCCCTTGTATATTTTGAGCAATTTAATTCTTCCTTCGAGTCTGTAAGTCTATGACGATCGAAAGAGCAATGATTGTTGAAGAGATTGGAAGAAAATGAGGTGTTTAAGGCATGTTCGGAGACAAAAATGAGCAGAACAAAAGCATTCTGCTGTTCAGCGTTGCGATGTTGCTATCGCAGCATTGCAACACCGAAAGGCGAGGCGCAACGCATCGAATTTGTAGTGTTGCAACGCTCCGAAGTTTGACGAAGTTCTAGTGGCGCAGGCGTGAGAAGGCAATGGCTACAATCCTCTTCTGACCTAATTTTGCTTTGTATTTTTAATTAATATTAATTAATTAAATTGATATAACAGTTATATTAATTTAATTAATTAATTTTGCATTAGAGTGCCAAAATCAGTTGAATTTTTTTGTTGTTTAAATTCATTTAATTATATATTGGATGTATGTTTAGATTAATATTTGAATTCATATTACATATTGTATGTCATATAGATTAAAAAATGCCCACTTAAGGATAAATATGTACATGCATCATAATTAAGTATAAGGGTTATATTTTATGGATGCATGATTAAATTAGCATGTTCAAACATCATGATATAAGTGTTATGTTTCCCTGCATCATGCTATATACTAAAATTGTTATAATAAATAATGGAATGATATATGTGAATGTTTGATTTTCATGTATGATTTATATAAGTTTATATTTATCAAATGAAAATGCAATTTGCATTGAGCATGACATTTAGATAAATATAATTGTTGTATTTAATCGATGCCATTAGATGCAAATTTTATAGGTTTTAATAAAGCATAAGTATTATAATTTTAATGAGATATATTAAAATCTATAATCAAGAGTTGCATAGGTCCAAATTAATTTTAAATAGTTTAAAATTGATCAACCTGACTTATGTTATTTCTAATGGGATTAGAAATAGGTTATTTGTTTTAAGGGGTCTTTTCAAATATAAAAATATTTAAAAATATTTACATTTTATAGCAAAAAGTTTCAAAAGTACAAACATTTTTTTAAACTTTTTGTTATAGAGTGTTAATATTTTTGGGATTTTTCTATTTATAAGAATTTCTCTTATTTTAGTAGAATTAAAATGAATTTAATCAAAAGATTAAATTTATATAAAAAAAAATTATCCATAAGAGACCTTTATCTAAGGAACATCCTATCTATGAGGGGTATTTAAGTTAACGGAAACTGAACACCTCCACTTGGGAACTGACCTGAAAGGTGAATTAGCAAATATTTTATAAGCATACAATAAATGATTGATTTTATTAAAGAGTTTAATAAATTAAATCAAGTATTGTTAAATCATTCAATATAAATGTTAAATTGACCAAATTAAAATGACTTAGATAAATCCATTAATTGGGTTTTAACTAAGTATAATAAAATCCTAAGAATATTAGAATACTTTAGTGATAGGAAATGGTGAAGTAACTGTGAGGACCGTAGCGGAAGCGGGATCAATCCAAAATTTCATTTTCACAGTAATCAAATTTACCGTACATAAATTATGCATGAAAACAAAAATTACAGCATGCATTTAACAAAAGAAATTAGAGAAAAGGAAAATCTTACCCTTGAAGAATCATTCTTCATGTAATTCTTCTTCTTCACGAATCGATCACCTTGAACAAAATTACAACAACCCAACTTTGGACACCACTAGAAGTTGAATCTGAAGGGATGAAAACCCTAAGACACAGCGGAAGCCAAAACACAAAACCATTTTGTTTTCTTTTTTTCTTTTTTTTTCTTTCCAAAATGGCATTTAAAATCAAATCAATTTTTGCATTATAGAATAAAAGGTAATATCAATTAAGAATGCAGTTCCCAAAAAGACTAATTATACAAGGAAGAAACCCTACCTTGCAAACATTTTGACAATTCTGTAGAATTTCTCTATTGAATTGGGATTCGGCACTACCACTTGGAAACCTCCTTATTCTCGTAGGGAATTGAGGCTATAGAGAATTGTGAGATTCTTCTTTTGGGATTTGAGATTATCACATAACAATTTTTCTTTCTTTTCTCAGGAAGAACAAAACACACACAAATAGCTTGAAAGCCTTATTTTGCTCCTTCTACAAAACAAAACCCTCTTGTTGGAGAGAGGGGGATGGTGAGAGAGAGAAAAACGTGGGATTGATCCCATATTTTCTCATAACTTCCCTAAAATGAGGAGTTAATTTGTTTAATTTAAATTAAATAAAATTGAATTTATTAATTAAATCATATTTTATTTAATTTTCCTAATTAATAAATTCTTCAATTAATTAAACATCTAATTAAACATCACATATTTAATTTAATTTCTCATTTGAATCATATTAAAAAACACTTCTCATATTTAACCTATAGTTTTAATGCACATCCAATGCACATTATTTTTAACTTATAGTTTTCAATATGAATCTTATTCATATTAAATTAATATTTGAACTCCTTTCAAATATTTTGTTCTCTCATTTATTAATTTTGAATCAATTTTGAATCATATCCAAAATTAATAATTCTGAATTTGAACATTTCAATTTAATTTAAAAAAATACCTCAATACCCTTTACAAGTTAGGAAGGAATCTAATAGACCTACAGATGATAACCTCCAACGATGTCCAATTAATTGGCTAAACTCATTAACCAAATTAATCAATATTTGTTAACTATAGGTACACTCCACTAAAGACCCATAGTTGCACTCTTCTCAGTATAGATATGTTTCTGTATCCATGGATATAGACCAATAACAGTAAATCAATCCTCATCGAGTGTTCATAACACCAGTTCGGTTAAATTACCGTTTTACCCCTAGGTTATTTCTACATCCTTAAGTACCAGTGCTCCTCTAATGAACAACCTGTTTATGGTCCAACCATTAAACAGAAACCCTTATCGGGCCAGTGAGAGGGTAAGGCCCTTTGTTCAAGTCCCGGAGACACCACTTAAAGGAACACTTATCTACTTACCCTAAAGTCGGGAAGGAGTGAAATCCATCTTGTATGATTATGTTCCCAGTTACCCACTCGGTCTTATCCCCAAAATGATAGGCATATTGACTTGACGAACTGATCATTCTCACCCATACAAATCAAAGGACAATCCCTCATGAACAGGAGTTCATAATATACCTAGGAGTAAGACTAAGTTGCCTAGGTCATCCTATTGAAATAGAAACCTAACTAGTCAATGGAGTTGCATCTAGTGGTTACTATTTCACGGTTCAGCCTTGTACAAACTCATTGCCCAGGATATCCCCACTCGCGTGTCTCCTACACGAATGCATTGGATCACTGTGTTTGTATCAAATACAAAGTGAGTCGTATCCATAGTGTTACCAGGATAAGGTACCCAACCTTACCCCTATACTATAAACCTTTTAGGTTGTATCTTGAACATTGATCTTTATGTGTCTCTACATACAGTTCAAGACTCATAAGATAGCTTAGGATGTTAGTTTATTGGATTTTAGGGTTAATAAAATAAAATTAAATAAAACAACAATAACGTTTATTGATAAAAACATTAATAACTATTTATTAATGATGGTCATTTAATTACATTCACTATCTACGGGTTTTAGCCCATAAAACTCAACATAACCTTTTGTATTCTCTTTTGGACAGATAATTCTTAGGAGTTGTGGGCTTTGAGTTTTAGGAGAGGGAGAATAAAAATTGAAGGAGGAAAAAAAACCTCATGGATCAATTTCTGTAAAAACTACAGAGACTATTTTTCTCACTTGGGAAAAAGAAGAAGATGAATGATTTGTAAAAAACTACCCCTTCTCCACACGTTTTGAGAGAACTAAGGGGATGACTTCCCTCCCTTTAATTTCTAACTTAAAATTAAATTAAATTATATATAATTTAATTTAAATAATTATTTCATATATATATATATTATATCATATATAATACATAACCTAGAGGTTGTATTGTATCAAATACAATATAACCTATAGTTTTTAATTCTCTCATATGCATGGTATTTAATATAAATCATATTTATACTAAACATAATTATATGAATCACATCCATATTCCTTTCTTAGTAAACTTTATTTTATAATGTATCAAGTACATTATATTAGTTATATCACATATAATTAATTTAAATTAGTTATATCACATATAATTAATTTAAATTAGTTATATCATATATAATTAATTTAAATTAATTATATCATATTAATTCCCTCCATTAATTTGAACATTCAAATTAATCCAAAAAGAATTCTCAATAATCCCTGTTGAGCTACAGATGAGACCTTATAGCCATGTAGATTAAAGCTCCAATGGCACTTGAACAATTAATTAAACTCCTTTAATTAAATTATTGAACATCTATTAACTGTTGATCACTCCACTAAAGATCGACAGTTGCACTCTTTGCATTACATATATATTTATATGTCCATTGGATATAACCACTCAATAGTGCGATGACCCTTCATAAATTGCTCGTAAATATAGTTGGACCAAAATTACCATTTTACCCCTATAGTTACATCTAACTTCTTAAGTACTATTAATCCCTCTAATGAACAATAAGTCATAGTCCAATTATGACCAAACTCTTTTGGGGCCAAAAGAGGGTGTGGCGCCACATTGTTCAAGCCCCAGAATCAATCCTTAAGGGAGCAATTTATCTACTTACCCCAACATTGAGGAAGGGGTGAGTTCCGTCTTGTGTAGCTGTGTTCCTAACTCCTCAATCAGACGAATCCCTAAAATGGTAGGCTTATTGAGTCAGCGATCTGACCACTCTCACCCATACAAATCAAAGGATCGTCTTCATAGGCAGGAGTTCAAAACTCACTCAACATTCAGGTCATGTCACCTATAGTCATCCTGGTGAAATGTAAGTCTTTATTATTACTGATGTTATATAATGAGACTATTCATTTTGTGGTCCGGTTTGATACAAACTCTTTTGTATAGAATACCCCTACTCACATGTCCCTACATGAGTGATCAGGATCAGATCATTTGTAGTACTTTACAAAAATTGTAACATCTACAAAGCAGGCCGTATTCGTAATGTCACTAGGATAAGATACCCAGGCTTATCCATCTACTACAAACCAATCACTTAAACATGATTCATCCATATGTCACTACATACATGTTTATGCTACAAAACATAACCTTGAATGTTAGTTTATTGTTTTGCAAGTTAATGCTACTAAATGTCGAATAAAATACCTCATATTTTATTAAATAAATAAAATTGTTTGTACACTACAATTACAAACTACTGGACCCACGAGATTTAGGGCATCAATCCCAACAATTGGTATATATGATATATCAAATTTCAACTCTCATGTCTCTAAGAGTTCACACCGTGAGATCCATGCTCAGCTTCGTGTCGCCTTGGGCGAGGCCTCTGTTCGAAAAGTGTTTGCATAAGTTAATAACAAGGTAAATAAGGAAAGTGTTTATAATAAGTGGGAAGGGGATACATGTCAACATATCCTATGATCTCCTCTATTAGGTTGCACCATCAGATTCCTATGGTCTGCCTGCTAAGGTGGGCATTCAAACTGCAAAAACCGAACCGAACCGAAAACTTAGTGAAACCGAAAAATGTGGTTCGGTCCAGTCTGAAGAAACTTTACAACCGAATTAATTCGGTTCGATTTGGTTTCAGTTTTTAAAAGAGTAAAATCGAATTTAAAATCGAATTGAACCGTTTTTTAATTAAAATAATATAACATAGATTTTTTAAAAATATCAAAACTGAATTTAAAACCAAATCGAATTGCATATATGTGATTCAGTTCGATTTGGTTTAAACCAATAAATCGGTTTGGTTTCATATATTAGAAAATTCGATTTGTTTCAGTTTGACCACCAAATCGAACCGAACCGAACCATTTTCACCCTTACTGCCTATGTGTCATCTTGGAGCGACCATACCTTCGAAGGGCCTGATTATAGGAGTCGAGACAACGCAAACTCCAGCAATGGATAGGGTTTCATAGGTTATTCTTCAATAGTTGTCTTTCTTTTTGGTAGCCTGTTGAAGGTACTCTGGGATCCGAAAATGAGAGGATCACACTTACAGGATGACTTAAGCTAGTCAATGAATCCTCGATCAAAACAACGTTAGTTAAAATCTATAGGAATAAGAATTATTCTGGTATTAGTGGTTGGCTGAGATTGTCTCAATTCAGGGGAAGAGTAGCTGATCACTCTTCAATGTCTATTGCTCTAAACCTCTGAAGTATCGTTGAAAAATTATATAATGTGTTAAGACAAATATAACTAATACGGTCAATTGATTATTATATGTTTTAGCATGTCTTCCGCAATCATTTCTTTGCTTAAAAACAAAAAATTAAATGGTGAAAACTATACAACATGGAAATCTAACCTGAATATGATTATAGTTATTGATGATCTACGATTCGTCTTGACGAAGGAATGTCCTCCAGTCCTCGCTCACAATGCATCCCAAGGGTTGAATGATGCTTATGACCATTGGATGAAGGCCAATGACAGGTTTGAGTCTACATCTTGGCAAGTCTGTCTGATGTCAAGAAGCATGAGGCATGATGTCTACGCATCAGATCATAGAGTCTATTTAGGAGATGTTTGGATAACCGTCCATTCAGATCTGGCACCATGCCCTCAATGTACATGTACATTGCATGCATAAAGGAAGGCCAGTCAGTGAGAGAACATATTCTTGACCTGATGGTCCAGTTCAGTGTCGCCAAAAGGAACGGCGCGCTCATCGACGAGCAGAGTCAGGTGTCTTTATTTTGGAATCTTTTCTAAAGAGTTTCCTTCAATTCTGCAGCAATACGGTTATGAACAAAATATAGTACATTGTGACTATCCTTTTTAATGAGTTACAGAGTTATTAGTCCCTTATGAAAGGTAAGGGACTAGTAGAATGAGAGGAAAATGTTGTCAATTACAAAAAGTTCCACAAGGGTTCATTTCAAAGAATAAGCATGCAAATAAATTAAGAACAACGAGATAGATGATATACAACTTTTGTAGTCTCAAAATTTCTCCAAATTAGTTCTAATCTCCTCACAAATGGTTTGTAGACCACCACGAGAGTCTTCCCGAGTATTCTCTGGCCTTAGTATGGGATGGTGGGATTCGATAAGTGACTAATTTGGAGAGGAAAAGGTTAAGGATTTGAGAGGAAAAATAGGTTAAGATTTTCCAAAAATCTTATAAAAAACCACTTGGCCAAGAGAACTAAAATTCATAAAACTCTGTTTTTTATAGGTCATATCATGCAAAACATGCAACTTTTAGTTTAATGAGAATTTGACACTACAAAATCCACTAACTCAAAGTGGGATTAGTGAGGCAAGTGTCTTCAATTGAAAACAACACTTAGTAATGCAAATGTTGGAATTTCCCACTCAAAATTGTTGGATCTTTCCACAAACTTGATCAAAGGTCAAAGTTTGACTCTCAAAGTCCAAAGCCAACAATTTTGACTTTTTGACTTTCAAAGACAAAAGCCAATATTTTGACGTTTATTGCATTTTTTACCTAGTCAATAATTTTGACTTTTGATGTAATTTTGACAAATTCCATTTAATTTTAAAATTAATTCTAATAATTAATTTTAAAATTGAATTAATATTAAATAATTTAACTAATTTAATTTAATATTAAATCCAACACTAATCCCAATCAATTAAACATTAGGTTAAATATATCGTATATATTTAACGCTTTGCTCCAAAAATCGAATTTAAATACTTCAAATTCGTTCGTCACACTGTTCTAAGGTTTAATCTGATATGAGCTAGTAGGAGGACCTCATGGACCTACAGATCATGGTTTCCAACAATCTGAGATTAACTGGTTAAACTCTTTAACTCAACTAACCAACATCCGTTAACTACCGATTCACTCCACTAGAGCCCAGTAGTTGCACTCCCCTCACTGTAGATATATTTCGTCCACTCGATATAACCATAATCAGTAAGTCAACCATTCACAGGTTGTTTGTAATAATGACTGGGTCAAAAGCTGTTTTACTCCTCGAGATTACATCTCGCTCCTTAAGTCCCATTGATCCTCTAATGAACAATTGGGTTGTGATCCAATCACTAAATTGAGTCTCTCTTGAGCCAATGAGAGGGTGGGGCCCATTTTTCAATACCTGAAGTCAACACTTAAGGGAACAACCTCTCTACTATCCCTAAAAGTGGGTAGGAGTAAACTCCATCTTGCACCCTATGT
The DNA here is from genome assembly GCF_009727055.1 of Benincasa hispida. Lineage (NCBI taxonomy): Eukaryota > Viridiplantae > Streptophyta > Magnoliopsida > Cucurbitales > Cucurbitaceae > Benincasa > Benincasa hispida. The sequence continues at coordinate 57,399,274 of NC_052349.1, forward strand.
CCTCAGCTGTTACCCGATCTTACCCCTTAAATGGGAGGCTTACTGAGCCGGCACTGTTGAGCCAACCCCCACCCATGCAAATCTAAGGATAATCCCGAATAAATAGGAGTTCATAGTTAGTTCAGGATTAAGGTCAAGTTATCTAGGTTATCGGTTTGAAATAGTCAGTCTTAAACAGTAAACAACGCTATAAAGTAAGAGTAACTTATTTCTTGGTCTGGTCTTATACAAATTATTTGCACAGGACACCCCCACTCGCATGTCTCCACATGAACGATTCAAGATCACATCATTTGTACTGAATACAAAGTGGGCTGCATCCGATAGTGTCCCCAGGCTAAGGTACCCAGTCTTATCCATATACCATAGAACATTTTGAACTTGATCCACTTTTATGTCACTACATAAAGTCCAAGTATTCATGTAATGGCCATGGATCTTAGTTTATTGGATTTAGGTTCTTTCTAAAACGAAATGAGTAATTCATACATTTAATAACATTTTTGTTGAATAAAACCTCAATAACATCTTTATTAATAACAAAATAAGTTTATTGTTTACAAACCACAAGTTTTAGGATATAAAACCCAACAGATAGGATTAAGAGATTGGTAAAGAATGGACTTCTAAGCAATTTCGAAGATGATTCATTACCTTTGTGTGAATCCTATCTCGATAGAAAAATGACTAAAAGACCTTTTAGTGAAAATGGTTATAGAGTCAAAGAGCCCTTAGAGCTCATACATTCGGATCTTTGTAGTCCAATGAATGTAAAGGTTAGAGGAGGGTGCGAATACTTCATTTCTTTCATAGATGATTATTCAAGGTATGGTTATTTATACTAATGGAACATAAGTTTGAAGCCTTTGAAAAATTCAAAGAGTATAAGACTAAAGTTGAAAATCTATTAGATAAAACAATTAAAGCACTTCAATCCGATCGGGGTGGAAAGTACATGGATTTAGAATTCCATAATTATATGATAGAACATGAAATTCAATCCCAACTTTCAGCACCTAGTACACCTCAGCAGAACGGTGTATCAGAAAGAAAAATAGAATCTTATTAGATATAGTTCGTTCTATAATGAGTTATGCGTTGGGGGTATGCAGTAGAGAATGTAGTTCACACCTTGAACAATATTTCCTCGAAGAATGTTCCTAAAACACCTTTCGAATTATGGAGCGGGAGTAAATTTATTGTAAAAAGTATGCATCTAATAAAATTTATTGGTATGAATTTAAAATTCCCTAATTTCTTATTATAGGCAAAATAGCTATATATATATCTTTTCCCTCTATTTCATCAATCTAGTTAAGCAAACAGGTGTATAAAAATGTCTCATCTCTTTCTCACTTACTAAGGGGAGATGACATTTCACAACCTTATAACTTCGAAATGATTTAATGTCGTTATGCAAAAGTGAACATGTGTATTTTTCTTTCCAAATGAATTATATTTTTAAGACCACTCTTAAAAGGAGTGAGGAATCTCCACTTAGAAGATTAATATGGAGAAGACGTTAAGGAGAGGAAAAATCTCCTTAAACTAAATGGATTTCATGTCCCCGTTTCTTATATATGTTAATATAATATTTAAATTTCAAGTTTTATTGTTTACGTACTTAGATAATTATCAATAACTAAAGTCTCCTTTCGTAACCATTTTGTATTATATTTTTTGTTTTTGAAAATTAAGCTTATTTCCTCCCAATTTCTTATAATGATTTACATCTTTCTTAAGTACAATGGTTAAATTTTTAGCCAAATTAAAAAAAAAACAAAAATAATTTTTTAAGAGTTACTATTTTTAGTTTTCAAATTTTGGATTAGTTTTTTAAACTATTGGTAAAAGATAGATAATAAATGAATAAATTTGGAGGTAAAAGTGGTGTTTATAGGCTTTAATTTAAAAAAAAAAAAAAAACAAATGTTCACCGAATGGAGTCTAAATAATTTGATAGGTTAATTATTTCTTTATATGTGAAGTTTAAGATATATATCTTTAAATGGAAATTCTATAGGTGAAATTAACCATTTAAATGGTTTTTTTTTCTTTTTTTTTTTTATAATGAAAAACCAAGTATTTAATTAAAAAATAAAATAGAATTGATTTTAATTTATGGGTTTTTTTAAGTAACTCAATTCTCATTCATTTTCTACAAGAAATCACTGTAAAAATTAATGGACCGGAGACTTCCTATTATGCCATGTGAAAATTTCCTATACTACTGATAGTATTGGATAAATTTTCATACTACCTCATTTATGGTGGGTCATATATGCTTTTAAAAATATGATTGGACTCACTTACATTAATGTGGAGTCCACACAAATATTATGAAGGTAAATTTTTAGTTTGAGTAAGAAGAGTATGGTACTCTCGTAGTATTAGAAAAATTCTCGTGAGCATCTCCAAACTTTCATTTGTGAAAAATTTTTACCTATCACACCATTAATCCTACATTTTGCATATTTCTAACTTTTATATAACATAAGATATAATTCTATTTTCGCTAGAGTGTAACCTAATTAATATATGGACGTATTAACAACTAAGAGATCTATATAGTTTGAATCCCTATACTTCTATTGTATTAAGAAACGATTTAATTGCATTTTCAAATCTAATGGCAACTCTATTGTGGGATGCAAACTTAGACTTCCCCTCATCTCTTCTCTATGTATATACTTCAACTACCTAATTATCCTCTATCTCTCTACCTTCTCCATATTGTCTCCATCATTATTAGTTCCATCCAACTTTTGAAATTTTGTTCTTTGTTTGGGTGTGGGGTTTTTCTGTTTTTAACTTATTTGAAAGTGAATTATTGTTATAGGTTTTGGGTGGATGAGATTTGGTTTTAGCGATATTCATGGAATTTTGTTTATATGGCTAGAAATCTTTGTTTCTTCCCTTTTTCATAGCTAAATGCATTTTTTCTTTGATTGGGTTGATTTTCAATCTCCTTCCAAGATATTTTAGAGTGTGGACTACATAGCACTTCAACTTCACTTTCTTGTTACAACGTTAGCTTCACTTTGAAAGATAGGTAAATCTAATAATTTGGTCCATAAATCAAACACAATATCACAAATAAGATAGGAGACAAAAAGTCAAATAAAAAAATATTAAAAGAATGAACATATCAAAATTGGTAATTTAGTTCAGTGTAACCACAACTACATTTTGGGGGCCATAATGTCCAATGAAAAGAACTTCACTAATAGAGTTAAGTGACTACAATGGAATATGTATATGATAATATATATTATCGGGACTCTCTAAGAGCTCACTCCTAATAAAGAGTTTAGGCTCTTCTAAACTTGACTCCCTCTGTTGATACAATACTTCACATTTAGGCTGCTCCTAAACTTGAGACTCCACTCGAAATTTCAATACTCTTTCCATCTCATATTTAAAATATTAAACAAACAAGTTTGCTTAGGCTCCCCTAAACGTGGATTTCCCCGGTAACTTTATATCACTCAACTGAGTAAATAATCATTTGTCTGCTTTTACACTGAGCAATCGTAAGAAAGAAAAGTCTCAGGCGATTGAAACAAAATGTTTCTTTTTACTCTCTTTAACAACAATATTTTTCAAAAGACGAGGCTAATCCTAAAAGGTGTATATAATACAAATAAAAAAAAAAATGAAGAACCAATACAACTACAGTAATACACTTTAGCAACTAGCTATCATCTACGAAAAATATCGATAAGTGAAATTATACATTAAATGATCGTCTGCCTTTTGTGCTAATTGGATTGTATCTTATGAAATAATAAGTTTTATTCAAATTCGGTGTTCATCCTTAAATTTTTTAAATATAAAAAGCCCTAAATCTAAAACAATCCCATAAAATTTCTTAAATTTTTTTAATATAAGAAAATTCCTAAATCTAAAACAATCTCATAAAATTCCTAAAAGAGCTTATTAAATATAATTCTCTATAGGTGACTAATTTCTTAACTGATATGCCTCAGGAAAATCATTTCTGTGATATTCATTTGATTCTTATGTAGCATAAAGATAATAAAGGCAACTCGATCATACTTTAACTCGTTTTGACATCTTTCAAATTTCATCAACACTCTTAACGTTTTTAGTGATTGCTAGACAGATTGTTATAAATCTATAGTCGATTCAACATTCTTTTCCATGTTTTTTTAGTGATTATTGGACAGAATGTCATGTGGTAGTATTTTTCTCGTGGACTATATAAAAATTAAAGTAATTTAATCACGTTTAATTGATAGAGTTGTATTTGAAAATTGAAATGGTGAGGAAAACGACATATTGTGTAAGAAAAATTATGCCGACAACTTCTTTGATGGTAAAAAATCAAACATAAAAACAATCAAAATGAGAGACCAAACTCTCTTAATCATAAATGAAAGTTATATTATTAAACTTTTATAATTAAATCCTTTTTTAAAAATTTACGTAACACATGCAATGCACTAAGCTAGTATATTAGTATACATATTCAAATTCGTATGATTCATCTTAATTATTGATGCCAATAAGAAACCCTTCTAAGTTTTAAGTATTAAAATAAATATTTAAAAAATCATAAAACGAAAGGCAAGAAACAAAACACGAAGCAAAAAGGGAATCGAAGGAATTTAAAGAGAAAAAGGTGACAAGTCGTATGAGGGAAAATTGTTGGGAATATTATGATGATGGTTGGCAAACTAAATGAATAAAACTTTGAAATCTTTTGTGTCCCTCTGACGTAAACCAGCCACAAATATGAAGCAATAATATAATTTTTTGTTGTTATTATTATTATTATTATTCATTACAAGAAAGTGGGAAACCAAAAGACAAGATAATTTATTATTAAATACGATTTCTAATTATAATATATGAACGTTATAATGGAAAACCCATTTCATTTCTTATGATATTTTGTGGGTATGAGTAATTAGATCCTTAGATGAAATAATGTGTCTGGTTGGCACCAACTCACCATTTGAACTCACTATCACATCTCTTAATCAAACTCAAACATAAACAATACCTCAAACCGACAGTGTTCTTTGTTGTGGAGCTTTGAAATTGGATCATGTTTACTCCAGTAAAAAAGCATTAAATCAATGATAATGTGATAAATAGATCCCCTTTGATTAGTTTTGGTGTTATTTACTTGTGTTATGCATCTGTATTGACACATGAGGTCCACTTTTAAATCTGTAATAAAAACGAAAATTGATTGACGAGCAGAGCGTGATCAATCCAATTGCGTCTGGAAATTATGTCATATTGTTAATGTTACCATTACAATTACCATTATTATTACTATTTTAGAGGAACAATTATGCATTTTGGCACCTTTAATATTATTATCACCATTATAGTTACCGTCTGACCCTCCAAGGTAACAGTAATAGTAATGGTAAGATTAACAGTAAATGTCAAAAATTCATAATTGTAAGTAAATGCAATAAAAAAAAATCTAATTACATTTGCAATTTAGGCCTATTACAATTCATCCATCAATAGAATTCCATTATCGTTTTTATTTGGCATATAAATTTTCCTTTTGTGAAATATTGGATCTTTTTTGGTTATTTTTTGAATGACTTTGGTCTT